>NW_007726369.1:28412-32708 GCF_000696425.1 Galeopterus variegatus | reverse complement strand
AAAAAAAAAAAAAAAAATTTGGGTGTTGGTACAGGGGTTAACCTACCCTAAAACAAAGAAGTTAAACTCTTTGGAGAAAAAAACGAAATGGTCCTATTTTCCCAATAACTATCCCCGGTACTTCCCCACCTGACCTTTGAGGAGCAGCTCACTTGATTTCACCCAAGGTCTGGAGTGTGTCTGTCACTTTTAGTTACTTGCACAGTCTCATTTAGGTTTCCAATGCTTGATCTGTTCACTACTACGTGGTTCAAAGCTCTTTTTGTGACCGTCCCCTCTCCCCCCAGCACTGTGGCCCTCGGGGCCTGGAGCGACACTGGAATACGATGAGGGTTGCCTTTCCCAGATTCTTCCCTGTACTGGAGCCTGGGCACGGGGGTGGGAAGGAGGCAGAGGAGCCCGTGCCATCTGTCGTGGAATCGGCAGGTCTCTCCACTAGGTGGCACTCACAGTATAATTTTCCTCATATTTTAAATTTTATCTTGAAAAATTCACTTTTTATACCATTGAAGAGCACCAATAGACCTATGACAAAATTTCTGTGGCTGGTTTCACGCATGATCATATTTGGAGCCTGTCACATTTCCAGGAGTTGTCCCCTGCCCAGCTGGGTTTCCTCTTGGCCGGTGCACATTCCCCGAGGGGCTGTGCTCAACACAGGGACACTTGCATGGCCCTCAGGGATGCTTCCACTCTTGCTCTCAAACAATTGTCTACAACTCAGCTGATTACCTCGCCTAGAGCTCACGAAGAAAATGTCCCCTGAATCCCTAAGGGCGAGACTGCTCAAGTCCTGCTCACCACAGGGTCCTTCAAGGTCAGCTCAAGGCTGCAGATGCCAGAGGTTTACAGAGTTGGAAGTGAGTGGGCTCCTCAGGCCTTGTGAGATTGAATGTTGCTCTGGTTTAAGGGGGGGTTAGTCCAGGTCCTGGGGTCAGGCTGACCTGGGAGGGTCCAGGCTCCCCTACCTGCCTGCTGTTTGACCTCAGGAGATTTACCTAACCTCTCTGGGCCTGAGTGTGCTTCACAGGCCATGAAGGGAGGGGAGCTTCCCCAGCTGCAGCCAGAACCCGGCTTTGGCCTCCCAAGTCTGACCTTAGCAGGCTTATAGGAATCTGGAGTCCCTGGAAGGAGGGGAGGGGAGGGGAGAATCACTCTAGACCCTGGGCAGCACCCATGTTGTGTAGTGCTCTGCAGATGGATGCGCAGGGCTCTGCAAAGGCTGACTAGACCCCTCCCTGAGCAGCCTCAGCAGCTGCCTGTCTCTGCCCCAAGGCCTCTGGGGGTGGCTGTGTGTGCAAAGGAAGGAGAGCAGAGATGGGCAGCTCCGGGGACCCCCATGAATCGGTGCTCACCCGGGCCTTTGCTGCTGTGCTTGGGAGAAAAGGGTTAGGGAGCTTTCCTTCCTGTAACCAAGTCCCTAGATCTCCCCAGCCCAGGTGGGAAAGATGCTAGAATCTGCACAAGGCCTCAGCCAGCCAGGTAGGCGCCTGTGTTGGAGGGCAGCTGAAGCGTGTGGCTTTGGAAGCCAGACTGCCCGGCTTCAAGCCCAAGTCCTCTGTTATCTAGCTGGGTGTCGCTGGCAGTTGCTTACTTTTTCTAATCCCAGTGTCTGTTTTTGTAAAATAGGTATAAAAACATCCCTCACCTTGGAGGAATGTTTTGAGTACTGCGGTAGGCAGAGTAATGGCTCACAAAGATGTCCACGTCCTAATCCCCAGAACCTGCGAATATGTTACCTTATATGGCAAAAGGGTGTTCTCCCTGCACCCCAACCCAGTCAAAGAAATCCTTGCAAATAGCTCTCACCCAGATAAAAAGCACACAGGTGATGTCCGCTGTGTGGTCCTTTGGGGCACATACTCAGTGCCTTTCTGCATTTATTATTTATGGCTGGAGTGTGTTGACCTTGACCTTCTAGTTCTGGCCTTGCCTCGCTGCCCCCTCCCCAGGCCAAGGGACTGCACCTCCCCCGCCCTCCCTCTCACGTGCCCCCCAGACACAGGGCGGTGCCTAACTCACTGCCCCTAGTTTCATCTCTGTCTTCCTCGCAGAAACTTTTACTCCTGTTCCCCAGTCAACCAAACCTCCGTTTCCTACTCCATATCCCAGGCTCTCTGTTTCCACCTTCTAATGTGCAGTTTTTGTGCCAAGATTCTTGCAGAAGAAAAGGAATACCCAAGTGAAACCACAGTATCTGTACTTTAATTTTGCACGTGGAGTGCACTTGGGGAGGGTGTTCCTGCACTTCAACTTCAGCCTGTGCTTGCTGGGAATCCCAGTGCATACAGGGCAAAGGTGGTCATGCCCCAGGCTTGGGTTTGCCCACTCCTGCTCCCAGTGGGCCACTGCCTGCTGGCCTAAGCCTGGGCGGATCCATCCCTCAGTGGACAGCCAACAGCCAGGTCATTTCATCAGAGTGGTTGGGGTGGCCATACTCCTCTGCAGCTGTCAACTTAGTGGCTCGCAGACCCCAGTGAGGCCCTTGCACACTCGGTTCACAGCCACAGCTTCCTAGCAGGAAGGCTAAATGCAGCCGATGCCCTTGGTGCCCTGCCCAGACCCCCAGGCACTCACTGCTCCCATCACGCCTGCCACCAGCCGTTGGCCTCCTTCCTCAGGCACCTGCAACTGCGCTTGAGGCCCTCTCTGTCTGCAGGGTGTTTGGTCCATGCGCAGGGCAGGCCAGAAATGCAGCAGCATGACCCCCACAGGGAGCAGCTCCAGTGACTGGCTGGTGGGGATCCCCTGGCCTCCTTACTACCTGGGTGGACACTCTGAGGCCTGTACTGCTCAGACTCCAGAAGCCCAGGTGCCCACAGCAGCAATCTGCTCACTAGCAGGTCTGGCTGGCTCTGCTCTCCCTTCCCGATGTTTTCTGGGACCACCTCCTGAATAAAGTGCTCAGATCCCTAAACTGCTCAGATTCTTGTCTCAGGTTCTGCTTTCGGGGGAAGCCAAAGTAAACAAAGCACCGGCTGACTGCAGAACCGGGCCTGCTGCAAACACACTGGCTCGTCGGCAGGACACTACTACAACCACGTTGTAAAATTCAGAACTTTGAAAAATTGCTTGTAACAGTTAACATGAGAGCCGTTCTTTAGGCTAAGTTATTTCCCTTCCTCTCGCCACATTCCAGTTCTCCTTCTGGGACTTGCGATAAGCCTTGTGCTAACACCCTGACTCTGTGCTAGCGTTTTCTCTGCACCTACTTCCAGGTGCCGTGTTTGTGCCTTCCCCTTGGGACTCGCGATAAGCCTTATGCTAACACCTGACTCTGTGCTAGCGTTTTCTCTGCACCTACTTCCAGGTGCCGTGTTTGTGCCTTCCCCTAAGATGTCCCTGTTGACTGGTTCCTTCCCTTATGTTTATCGTGAATTTAAACATCCACATTTTTCCTCAACCTAAAGCTAATTAGGCAGATAATTGATTGGCTTTCCTCATGTCTTCCCCGATGTGCAGTATCCTCTAGATTTGGCCCACATTTCTGAGTTGCGCTTGGAGACGGCACTGGTGCTCCTGCCGGAGGAGCATCAAGAAGATCCGCCTGCCTAGGCCAGGGTGCTGTGCCGCAACACCCTCTCAGGGCCACCAAGGCCTCCCCAGCACAGAGCTGAAAGGTGCTCAGGCCTACCTGGGGTGATCTCAAAGAGGTGCTTCCCTGGGTCCTCGGGGCCAGGAAGAAGTTCGGTCACCTGGGTCCCTTGCAGAGAAATAAATCCCTAAAATGGAGACAAACACAAGCAAAGGGAGCATGAGATGGCTGGAAAGAGCTATTGCTGTCAGGGCCCCTGGAGAGCGGAGGGCAGGGGCCACAGGGTCAGGGGCTGAGCCCTCCCTGGGCAGTCTGGGTGCCAGGGAGGAGCACGTGCCTCCTTTCCAAGACAGGGGGCCGAGCATGGACGAGGCCCCTGCACAGGGCTCCCAGGTGCAGTGGGTGGGTGCTGCTGCCTGCACATATGTGGCTGAGGAGCTCTGCCCACAGGCAGGGCCAGGGCTGCCGGAGTGAGGCATGGAGAGGCAGGTCTGGAGGAGGGAGGAAGGCTTGTGCCATCAGGGCCCTTCCCGTGTGCTCACCTGCAGCCCTCCTGGGCCAGCAGGGATGATGCTGTAGAGGGTGAGGGAGAAGAAGCCTGGCCTGGCATACTGAGGTGACAGGGGAAGCGTCACCAGATCTGTGAGCTCAGTTCTGCCACCTGCTGGCTGGCTGGGTGAGGTGTCATTTCTTACCTGTCAGGTGGGAGTCAGCTGCTGTGCAGGAGTCACCCAGCATGGACAATGCCATATGCTTAGCAT
>NW_007726369.1:22889-27491 GCF_000696425.1 Galeopterus variegatus | reverse complement strand
TGGGTTAGCGTCTCCAGATGTGTGAGCCCAGTTCTGCAACCTGCTGGCTGGCTGGGTGGGGTGTCTCTTTTTACCTTTAAGGTGGGAGTCAGCTGCTGTGCAGGAGTCACCCAGCATGGACAATGCCATATGCTTAGCATGCATGTGTATACATTACAAAGGGTGGGCTCCACCCTGCCCTCTGCTGCTGAATTCTGGGGGCAAGAGCATGGGGGTAGGGATGGTGAGCTGGCTCGGAGACCCAGTCTTGCACTACCAAGCTGTGTGACCTCAAGGAAACCACTTAATTTCTCAGAACCTCAGTTTCCATGTCTGTACAATGGGACTCTTACTTGTCAGGAGAATTGAGATGTCAGATTCCCATTCGGTGAGTCCTACTCAAGGGGACAAAGTGTTGTCATAACCACCTTGATTTACCCTTCCCCAACCCCCAGGCTTGGCAGGGTCTCCTTTCTCCTCCTCCTGTAGGTTAGGGACTCAGATCTCTGCTGAGGCCTTTCTTCATTTCTTCCATGCCAGTTTTGCTCAGCTCAGACTGCGGGTGGCTTGACTACACATTGCTGGTTCTCCCCGTGGGAAATGCATTTTAAACTCCATCCCTGCAGCCAGCTGCAGATAAGTTGCTTCACCGCCGTGAGCCCCCGCTTCCTCATCTGTTAGACAGGAATGACAGTGGCACTTTGTGGGGCTGTGTGAGCATTAAGTGAATTAGTGCTTGGGAAGTCCTTGGAGCATGCCAGGCACAGGGCGAGGACTGTGCGAGCGTGTGTGCGCTGAGCGGTTCTCTGCTGTTCCTGTAAGGCGGGCTCTGCGCAGGTGGGGAGCAGCACCCCTGCGTCTACACTCGCTCAGGTGAGGGGCGCGGTCCTGCACTTTACCCAGGCCGCCCCCAGCCCCCACCCCCACGTGTGCTCACAGAGCACACCTCTCCGCACCCCCGTCTTTTCCGGGCAAACCCTGGCTTCAACAGGGTGAATGGAGTCTCCCATGTGGCTACTGGAGGCTAGTGCTGCAAAGACACATGGAAATGCCTTTTTTCATTTAAGCGATGTCTTTACCCACAGACACTTGCTTTAGAGAAATTACAGCAATAAACCAGAGAACCAGCCAGTAATCACTGTAACTGAATTAACAGTTACTTTCTTGCTGAGGGAACTGGAGCTACCGGGAATAAATTAGGACTGCAGCCCCAGGGACAGGGAAGCATGCCCATCAGAGGGCATGAACCAGATGCACGCTGGCTGATGGGCTGAGTGTCAGGCATTTGCTATTTCAGTAACTGGATCTCTGTGTAATTCTGTACTTTGCTTTTTATTTTTTTCCCCCGTCCGTGCCTCAGTGTCTGTTATCCATAAAATGGGAGTAACCATATTGACATTGGCATTACTTTCTACTCTAGCTAAATGGAAAAGCAGCAATAGCTTCTGTTTACGGGCCTTGTACTATATTCCCGGCTCCTTCCTAGATTACTGGATTGGATCCAGAGGCGCCTCGGGGTAGGAACTACTACTCCCATCTTCCTGGACGAGCAGTTCGGAGTGGTGAAGCGACAAACCCCTGTGCCCCATGGCCAGCAAACATGGGTTGGGATGTGGACCTGGGTGTGTCTGAGGCTGCAGCGCCGTTTTCCCCACTTTGCTACCCTGCATTTGTTTGCAAAAAGCTGCGGTGGAGAGCCAGGCTGTGACTTTGGGATCCACTGCCCACCTCTTACTTGGATGAATGCCAGTTTGGCCCCACCACTACAAGGGGTTCTGCACTGGCCCTCGGATGCCCAGATCCCTCTGCATCCCACAGTTCAAGAAAAAGGCTTTGATCCCAGTGGCTCCAGCACTGGGGTGGGGGGCAGGGTAGCAGAGGTGTCTGCTCTCCTGTTCCTGGTATGACATTTGTTAAGACTGTGAGAAAAAGATGCACAAGGAGTCAGTATGAAGCATCCCGCTGAAACGTTCAGGGTGGGTCTCAGTCTTGAGTGCCTCCGAATCACCCCAGGGCTTGTTGAAACAGACAGCTGGACCTGTGTTGTGGTGCTGTTTAACAACGGGCTCTCCCCAAAAACGAAACGCCCTAATTTGTAGTGTTTGCTAACCTCTGTGATATAAAGACCTCCCCTCATGGCTGATTTCATGACGTTGCTGACAGTGGAGCAGGGAAGAGAGGTACCGTAGTGTTCAGGCCACACAGATCCAACAGTGGCAAAAACCTCAGGGGCACAGAGTACAGGAAACGAAGTCAAACAACTAGGAAGTGATGTGGTTTGAGTGCTTATTGCCTTTGTTTTTACTATAATTTATTTAATTGTAGGTTTGTGTGATTTTATTTCTAATAATGGAAGTGTTTAACCGGAGTAGCAATGGACCCCACCTGGAGTTTCTGATTCTACAGGTCTGGGGAAGCTAGGGGACTTTGCATTTCTAACCAGGTTTCTGGTGCTGCAGGCCCTCAGGAGCACACTTGGAGCACTCCCTGTCCAGGGGCAGTGAGAGGAGATAGCCAAAGGAAGGTGTTTTTCCATGAGCTCCCTCTGTACCTCAGTTTCCTCCCCTGTAAAATGAAGGTACCTCATGAGGCTGTTGTGAGGATTAAATGATTTGATATCTGTCCCTGTGGCCTTGCATAGCCAGGTCTTGGCAGATATTCTTTGCCTTGAAGGTATGCAGGTCGCAAGGACAACAAATATCTGCTTGTAGCCCCTCAGACAGTGCCCTCGACCATAGGGGTCCTGGGATTTCCCTGAGCAGCCCAAAGCGAGTGTTAGCACTTTGGAATGGTCAGCCAGCCTTCTTAACTATAGTGTCCCTCAGGCTTGAGTGTTTGATACCCAGAAAGGGACCAGGCACACGGTTCACACCTAGAACACAGTTTGCAGATGGGTACCTGGGTACAGAAAGTGTGCAAACTCCAGACACACAATAGGTTCCCACAAAGACGGGGCCCTTACCACCCCCGCTCCCTGTGTGGCTGAGTCCATGTGCATTTGCTCCGTTTGGGGGATTTGCTCAGCCTGCATATCTAAGTTCGTCCTGAGAGGCTGCAGCTGACTTCATTCATCTCTAGCTCCACACTGATGCAGTACATTAGTGTAAGTGACAAATGGATGTGCCATTCTGTCTACATCCAGCAGGGCTCACTCCCAGGCCTGTTGCTGTCTCCATCAAAGCTCCCTCCCTGACTGTGTGAATGTGCCAGACTGTGGGGTCTGTGGACAGTAGGTGGAGCCCCAGACCACAAGTTCCAGAAACTCTTTTGCTCAGAAACTCCTTTCCTCTGGGAAGTGCGTAGGGCAAGTCCAGCAGAGGGGCTTTTGAGAGAGAGAGTATAGTTCATATATTAGCAGCAAATTAGAAGCTTTATACAAAATTCATCATTTCTATGACATATTAAATACAAAAATCCAGGAACACTGCAGGCTGAGGGGAAGCAGCCTAGAGATTAGCCTTTCTCCATCTCATTTGTCTGAACCCAGCAACAGGGAACCCAGGTTGTGGTGCAAACCTCAGCTCAGAATTCAGAAAGCCTACTATGTCAGCTCTGTATGTATTGGTTATCTATTGCTACATAACACATTGCCCCAAAACTTAGTAGCTTAAAACAACAATAAACATTTATTCTCTTACAGAATGGGCCAGGAATTTGGGAGTGGTTTAGCTGAGTGGGTCTAGCTTGGGTTTTTTGGTTTTTTTAGAGGTGGCAGTCAAGACATTGGGAGAGGCTACAGACACCTGAAAGCTTGAATGAGACCAGAGGATATACTTCCAAGATGGCTTGCTCAATGGAAGATATAAAAAGAGTCAAGCTTCTAGATGTGAAAAACACAATTTGTGAATGAAAAATACAGTGGATGGGATTAACAGCAGATTTGACATTGCAGATGAAAAGATTAGTGAACTTGAAAATGTAGCAATAGAAACTACCCAAAATAAAACACAGAGAAAAAAGATAATTAAAAAAAAAAAAGAAACAACATCTGTGAGGTGTGGGACAACTTCAATAAATCTAGTACATGGAATTAGAGTCCCTGAAAAGCAGGGAAGGGGGACCTCAAAAATATTTGGAGAAATAATGGCCAAAAATTTTCCAAATTTATGAACATATAAGCCCATAGATTCAAGAAGGCCAATGAGCCCCATACACAAAAAACACAAAGAAAAGTACACAAATCCATATCATGATCAAATGACTCAAACCTAATTATGAAAAGAAACTCCAAAAAGTAGCCAGAGGAAAATGACACAGTACGTACTGAGGAACAAAGGTAAGGATGACAGTAGATTTCTTGTCGGAGACAATTCTGGTGAGAAGCCAGTAGAGCATCATCTTTAAAGTATTGAAAGAAAAAAATGGTCCACCTAGTTTTCTGAATGCAGTGAAAATATCCTTCAAAAATGAAATACCTTTCAAGGTAATACCTTTGAATACCTTTTAAGGGTATTACCTTTTAAGGTAATACCTTAGAACACCTATCTTAAAAGGTATTCAAAAGTGAATACCTTTTATGATATACAAAAGCTGAAAAAACTCATCACTGGCAGACTCACACTAAAAGAATCGCTAAGAATCAGGAAGAAGGAAAATAATATTACATGAAAATAAGAATTTACT
>NW_007726369.1:21432-22414 GCF_000696425.1 Galeopterus variegatus | reverse complement strand
ATATCCTTCAAAAATGAAATACCTTTCAAGGTAATACCTTTGAATACCTTTTAAGGGTATTTATTACCTTTCAAGGTAATACCTTAGAACACCTATCTTAAAAGGTATTCAAAAGTGAATACCTTTTATGATATACAAAAGCTGAAAAAACTCATCACTGGCAGACTCACACTAAAAGAATCGCTAAGAATCAGGAAGAAGGAAAATAATATTACATGAAAATAAGAATTTACTCAAAGGAATGAAGATTATTGGAAATGGTAACTGTATGATAAATATATAATTTTTTCTTATTATTTAAGTCTCTTTAAAAATAATTGACTGTTTAAGTGAAAAGAACAAGAGCACAGTGTGAGGCATATAACATGTGAAAGCAGTGTGCAGGACAGCAATAGCAAAAAGGATGGGAGGGAGGAAACGGAAGCATCCTGTGCTAAGTTTCTTATACTATACATGTGACAGTATGACACGGTAAAGGTAGACCACGAAAAGTTAAAGTTGCACGAGTACACTATAAACCCTACAGCAACCACAAAAGTCATGAAACAAAATGCTAAAGCTGTTAAGCCAGCAAGTGAGATAGAATGGAATCATAAAAGTTCTCAATTTATCCCAAAGAAGGCAGAAAAAGAAGGGGAAACGGATGGGACAAATAGTAAACAAAGAGCAAGATGACAATACATTTAAACTTAACCACATCAACAATCAATTAAATGAAAATGGTCTAAACACCCTCAATTAAAAGACAGATTGGGGCTGGCCCCGTGGCGCACTCAGGAGAGTGCGACGCTGGGAGCGCAGCAACGCTCCCGCCACGGGTTCAGATCCTATATAGGAATGGCCGGTGCGTTCATTGGCTGAGCGCAGTGCAGGTGACACCAAGCCAAGGGTTGTGATCCCCTTACCGGTCATGAAAAAGACAAAAAAAGTAAATAAATAAAAAAATAAAAGACAGAGATTGCAATATTGAATTTTTTTTTTA
>NW_007726369.1:17921-20650 GCF_000696425.1 Galeopterus variegatus | reverse complement strand
TATCATGATAACTTGAATCAACTAAAGCTGGACTGTCTATAGTACTAGCAAACAAAGGAGATTTCAGGTCAAAGAATATTGCCAGTGATAAAAGATAATTTTGTACTAAGAAGGGTCAATTCACCAAAGGAACACAACAATCCTAAAAGCTGAGGCATCTAATGACAGACCTTCAAAGTACGTGAAGCAAAAACCGATAGAACTTCATGGAGAAATAGAAAACATACAATATAGTAAAATTTTCAATATCTTTTTCTCAATTAATGATAGAACAAGTAGACAAAAAAATCCACAAGGATATAGATGACCTGAGAAAACACTATCACCCAACTTGACCTAATTGCTTCCTCCCTCAACAACAGAATACACGTTCTTTTATATGCAATGGAACTTTTACTAAGATGGCCATAAACAAGCCTCAACAAATATAAAAGAATTCAAGTGCAATATACATTTTCTGAGCACAATGGAATCAAATTAGACATTAGTAATGAAGATTTCAGGAAAATCACCAAATATTCGGAAAACTAATTAATGCACTTCTAGATAGTCCATGGGTTAAAGAAGAAATCAAAAAGAAAAATTAGAAAGTACTTTGAATTGAATAGAAATGAAAACACAAATAGAAATTTGTGAGATGTCTCTAAAGCAGCACCTAGTGGGTAAAAAATACCTATATTAGAAAAGAAGAAAGGTCTTAGAGCAATAACCTCAGCTTCCTTATAGAAACTAAACAAAGAAAAGCTAATTAAACCCAAAGTAAGTAAAAGAAAGAAAAAATAAAGATGAGTGGCTATTAATAAAAAAAAATAATAGAGAAAATCAATGAAACCCAAAACTGGTTTTTTGAGAAAATCAACACAATTGATAAGCCTCTAACCAGACTAATTAGGAAAAAAAGGGAGAAGATAAATAATCAATATCAGGAGATAATGAGAGAAGTGACATCTCTACAGGTACTTCAAATATTAAAAAGATAATAAGGTAACATCAAGAGAACAACCTTATGCCAGTAAATTTGGCAACTTAGATGAAATGGACAAATGCCTTAAAAGAAACAAACTACCAAAGCTCACTCAAGAAGAAGTGCCTAACCTAAATAGCCCTATGCCTAGTAAAGAATTAAATTTGTACCTAAAAACCTCCCCACAAAGAAAATTCCAGGCTTAGAGGGGTTCACTGGTAAATTCTGCCAAATATTTAAGGAAGAAATAATACCAATACTACACAAACACTTGTAGAAAATTTAAACAGAGAGTGTACTTTCCAATGCGTTTTTGAGGCTAGCATCACCATGAGATAAAACCAAAGACAATACAGGACAAGAACACTACAGACTAATATCCCCATGAACATAGATGCAAAAATTCTCAGTAAAATTTAGCAAATCTAATCCAACAATATATAAAAAGAAAAATACGTAATGACCAAGGGGGATTTTTCCCAGGAATACAAGTTCAGTTTACCATTCAAAATCAATCAGTGTGATTTACCATATTAATAAGCTGAAAAAGAGAAAAGATATAATCACCTTATAGCCACAGTAAAAGCACTGGACAAAATTCAACATCCGTTTCTGATAAAAATTCTCAACAAAGTAGGGATAGAAAGGAACTTCTTCAACCTGATAAAATACATCTACAAAAAAATTGAAAGCTAATATTGTATTTAGTGGCAAAAGACTAAAAGCTTTCTCCCTAAGACCAGGATCAAGACAATCATGTTTGTCCTCACCACTTCTGCTAAACATTGTACTACAGTTCTAATTAGTGTAATAAAGCAAGAAAAAGAAATAAAAATTGTCCAGATTGGAAAGGAAGAAGTAAAACTGTATCCACAGACAACATAATCATCTATGTAGAAAATATGATGAAACTATTAGAACTATACATGAGTTCAGCAAGGTTGAAACATACAAGATACATGCACAAAACTAAATCTTATTTCTATTTATAGCAATGAAAATTGGAAATTAAAAATCAAAACCATTTTGACTGTATCAAAAACTATTAAATATTTAAGAAGTATGAAACACACACACACCAAGACACCTGTAAAGTGATGATCACTGTAGCACTTTTTCATGGTAGAAAAAATGGAAAACAACTTGTTTGTCCATCACTGGGGGAGTGATTAAGTAATTTCTGCTGCAGTCACTACCAGAATGAGGTTAATACAAAAAGTTTCTAAGCTGAATCATTAAGTAAAAAGTAAGAGTGCCAGAAAAATAGCTTTAGTACGATCCCATCCCAATTTCTGTTACTGCCCTCTCCCAAGAACCCACAGGTTATGTGTAAATGTACAGAAATTGTACAGAAAGCTTACACTTTGGGTGGGAGTGGTGGCAATGGTGGGGCAGCTTTTATGTTTTGCTCTGTAATGTTTGCATCAAAATAAGAAAACTTAAATAATGTTAAGATAAAAGTAAAGGTGGTCAAATAACTCATGGAGCGCTGTCACGTCTGAGTCACGGGCTGCCACCGTCCGTGTTCCACCAGGAGCTCCCCGGACGCTCCCCACTTACTGCGGCAGGGCCAGGCCAGTTGCCCAGCACCTCTGCAGCCTGCAATGTCCATGCCTCATTTCCAGGCAAAGGAGTGTGATTTTTTCCTCTTTCCTCCCTTCGGCAGACATGTAGGGTGGCAGGGCCTCTCAATGTCCCTTGGAGTAAAATCAAGTGGCAACTATTCTCCAAGTCCTCTAACCAGAGTCTGCACAAGCCCCTGCCC
>NW_007726369.1:16623-17617 GCF_000696425.1 Galeopterus variegatus | reverse complement strand
TAAAATCAAGTGGCAACTATTCTCCAAGTCCTCTAACCAGAGTCTGCACAAGCCCCTGCCCCCAGGAAGCCCTGACCACCAGGGGAAGCTTCCATAGCTTGTTTTTGCAAAGGATGATCCCTCTTGGGAATAGCTCCCAGGGCACTGGATGTTCTGGAAGCTTCAGCTCATCCAGGAGAATAAGTGAGATTAACAACAGCAACAGCCAGAAAGACTTCTACTCCCCTGCCTCCAGTCAGATGCCTCACACCCAGAACTTACTAACATCATGAAGAGATAAGCAACGATCACATTTAAAACCTGAGATGCCATGGGAGCATCATGGAAACCTCATAGATATTAGCTTCAGATAGATCTGGCTCTAATCCCGACACCACTGCTTCTTGATAGTAAGTGTTGGGACAAATTCACTTTCCACAGCCTCAGTTTCCCTCTCTGTTAAATGGGGTAGTAGCATCCTCCTCACAGGTCTCTGAGAATTAAACAGGATCAAGTGAATGGAGAGCCTGGAATGGAGTGGGCTGTAGCAGGTACCCAGGGTGGCAGTGTCTCAAGAAAGGGTGAAACCGTGGAGGTGTTGTTAGTACAAGCTTACGACTGGGGCTCAGGTCAGACTGGACCTCCAGGGCCAACACCTGTGCAACCCGGGTGAGCCTCAGTTTCCTCCTTTGTAATGTGGGGTTGTTTTGAGGATTTCAGTGGTTTTAGTGCCTGGAAAGAATAAGTGCTATTGTTGTGATTGTGAGTTAATATATGGTCAAGGAATAGAGTCTGCCCATGACCACTTTACGGGAGTTGGAATATATATAAAAATTAAAAAATTATTACAGTAGTTTGTAATTATTGTGATATTGCCACTTAGGTGGGACAAAGGCAGGTCACTTCATGGGCTGAGGCCTGGTTTTCTCACCTGTAAAAATGAAGTTAATAAGCTCTGTCCTTCATTTCTCACTGTGCTGTCTGAGCTAGTACTTTGTAAGAATATGAGTACTTA
>NW_007726369.1:13964-15837 GCF_000696425.1 Galeopterus variegatus | reverse complement strand
ATCAAAGGCTGGCTCTCTGGGAAGTCTTCATTTTTCACCTTGTCTAGAAGGAGACTGTCTGAAGTACCGACTTCTGAAATGCTTCTTATCAAGTCTCATGATAAGATCCTCTATAGGCAGCATCTTGGAAAATTGCAGACATGGTTTAAAAAGCAATCAGTCAGGTTCCTTATCTCTGTTCATTCTGATTGAGGCCTCAGATCAATCTTAAGAAGCTTTAGCATCTGACACCCAACCAGGAACCAAACCACTCAGAATTTTACATAAATAATACAGATCAGAATGAAGTTCAGTGCCAAGTAGGGAAGTGTCCCGTCCTTCCTTATCACACAAGCCTGTACCACGGTCCATTACTGTCCAAAATGCAGATATCAAAAAAGGCAATGTAAACGTAGGAGACAAATGGGTTCTTGGTTGAGGCACTTTCCCTCTCTAAGGAGATGACTTGCTTGTCCAGCCTTTCTTTGTTGCTGACATTGTCCTGAAGCTTCTCCCAACAGATCTCATGGTGATGCTGCCGCCCGTGGGCTCCAAATGCACTTGCTCTGCTCTACATGTCTGCAGTCAGCAAAACAGCCCGGGGAGCACCCTCCTTCCCCGCTATGTCGTGGGGCTACACCTGGTCTCCTTAGAAAACACGAGGCACATGAGGCCTGCCCCGCGGGGCACCGTGTGCTGCAGAGAGCAGGAGCTTTGGGGTTGGAGCACCGGCTCCCTGCACCTTCCTGCATCTCCCTGGCCCACCGCAGTCCCTCAAGCCTTCACTCCCAGGGCCTCCCAGCCCAGGCCCTGAGCCTGCAGAAGTCCAGTTGGGACCATGGGTGAGCCTGAAGCCTGGGGCCTGGGGCAGCCTTGCAGCCTAAGGGGCCCTGGTGGAAACCCCAAGAGCCCTCAGGACTCAGAGCTAACAGCCTCTCCCAAGGCTGAGGGAGGGTCCTTTCCAGGGTGAGTGGGTCCCAGTTTGCTCTGCAGTTAGTTCCATGCCAAGACAGGATCCTGAGCTAGACTCTACCCCAAACTGCACACCCCTGACTTGCCCTGAGCATTCTGGGGGGCCATCCCTTCCAGACGTCTCATCTCACTTGCAGAAGGCTGTGTGGCTGAGGCTGCCCTGGTGGTACTAAAACGATCGCCTTGGGCTCGCCTCTCTTCCCCTTGGCCCTGCCCTCAGGGTGGGCATTCTAATGTCCACGGCCACGTTCATGGGAGTAGATGCCATGCCATGCTGGAAGAGCCTGTGCAGGGCCAGCACTCAACAGCACTGGTGTCCTGCCTCTGCAGCAGCCCAGTGCTGGGACGC
The DNA here is from genome assembly GCF_000696425.1 of Galeopterus variegatus. Classification (NCBI taxonomy): domain Eukaryota; kingdom Metazoa; phylum Chordata; class Mammalia; order Dermoptera; family Cynocephalidae; genus Galeopterus; species Galeopterus variegatus. The sequence goes on along the minus strand of NW_007726369.1, from coordinate 14,537 downwards.
CGAGTAGTGTCCTGGGAGGCAGGGAGCTGATGCTGAAGTGACCAGGGGAACACAATGCTTCCCCGGGGGTTCCTGAATCTTCTAGTGTTCATCTTGGAGAAGGAAGAGGAGGCAAAGGCGCACATGATTGTACGACAGATTTGGGGCAGATTGTTAGTGTCACCAAATGTCCACAGGCTGCTCTCCGTGTCTGGGTCCTCTGTGCTGAGGTTGGGGCCATGTGACAGGGCTCCGGCTAGTGGGACTGGGTGGGAATGATAGCATCTGTTCCTGTCAAAACTGCCCATGACTGTCAGCTGTGTCTCCTCCTTCATCCACTGGGGCACCCTCAGAGGCCACAGAGACAGACAAGGCCGACACTTGACCCACAGCCACGATGCCACAGTAAGAGGCAAGCTTTTATTGCACTGAGCTGCTGGGATTTGGGGGTACATTCAGCATTGTTTATTTTAACTAATTAGAAGCAATTTTGAGAAAATAAGTGTTAGATAATTTTGCCCTGAACTGCTCACCTGGCCACGTGCACGGAGAAGTTAGAAAATCATAGTACTTATTAAACACTGTATTTCCATG
>NW_007726369.1:4625-13439 GCF_000696425.1 Galeopterus variegatus | reverse complement strand
CTGGCCACGTGCACGGAGAAGTTAGAAAATCATAGTACTTATTAAACACTGTATTTCCATGCTGGTAGAGCCATTTAACTAATAATGATTATTTCCTTGCTCCTCAGATTGAATGTTGGGAAGAAAAAAGCAAGGGAGGGGGGCTGGTCTGCTGCGATATGGCACTGGGGTCATGGTTGATGGGAGCAGTCTCGCTCTGACAGTCACAATGCTGAGCGTGGCAGAAGGGCTGGGTTCTACCTTCCAGCTGCTATGGCCATTAGTCTCCCCTTTCTGCCTGACTTTTTGGACTGGAGCATTGGAAAGAGCCCAGTGAGGAATGACTTAGGTCCAAGAGAGGTCCTGGCCACCATGCCGATCCCTAGCTGAATGCCCAGACTGCAAAGGTCCTGCCTTGGGCAGTGTGAGGTCCTGGGAGTGAGAAAATGACCGCATTACCTCCTTGGTTCACCAGACCATATGGTAGGCCTCTTTATCCCCCTGAAATGTCTGGTGTTCCACATGGAGGGGTTTAGGGGGAAACTGAGGTATGCCTAATCCCTCTGGCCACCCATGGCATTTGGTGGCTGCATCAGACACTGCAGTCAAGGAAGATGAGTTCATAAGGGAACCAGCCATCAGAGGACATGTGCTCTGAGTTTCTCCAGAAGGGAATGGCTACCCTTTCTTTCCAGTATTTTCTCTGATCAGGGACTCAGGTGGATGTTGGCGTTGATTTCTGCCCCACCTCGATGCTCACACTGTCCTTGATTCTTCACAGCCTGCTGGCAGGTTTGGAACACTGCCTGCTGTTTCTTCAGCACTATTAGCCTTCAGCTGGTGCTGCCTGGCCCCTGCCCCACACCACAAGGTGCCCATGGGGACATAGGGTCTCTCTACTGTACTGGTTTGAAGCATTGAGCCAGAGGCCTGCTCTTCCATCCACTTGTCCCTGCCATGTTTTCTGGATGCACAGTGTTTCCAGCCTTCTCCCTCCACAATGAACAGACTACCCTGGGGGCCAACCTGCCTGCTCAGACCAGGAGCATCAATGCCTTCCAGACCTGTCCCTAGCCTTGAAGCACACTCCTTTGGAAGTTTTCCTCTGCTCAGAATACATCTTTGGGACATGTTGATGCTGTGTCCAGGGGCCTGCCTTGGAGTAGAAGAGGCCCTCCCTTGGCTGGAAAAGGTTTGATTCTGTCATTTCTGGGAAGCCCTGCATCTAGTGCCATGCTCTGGGGTATAGGTACCTCTGGGAGGGAGGCCACCATGTCGCTTAGTTGAGAACAGGTTAGTCTGAGAACCACAGCATAGATACTTCTGCTTTGACCTGCCCTGACTGTGCCAGGCTAATCTGCTGAGCTGACTGCTGCCGAGGGGCACCTGCTGCATTTTCCTGAGGAAGGCGCACCTCAGCCCCATCTTTTGCAAAGGCTGCCGTCCATTCAGGAAATGCATCCATTATCCTCGGCAGCACCATAGAGCGAGCAGTCCAACAGCAGCCCACGCCAGTCACCTCTGTTATGCTGATAAACTGTAGCTCAGTTTTCTCCCCATGCACTAAGGAGCTAGAATGCCCAAAATATAATGAAAAGTTATGCTCTTTTAAACAATGAATAAAATGTTTCCCATGCTGTCTCAATGTCATTCAATTCCTTTTTCTGCCGGGTAATTGACAAAACTCGTAATTTACCAACCAGTCTTCCAGTTATTACTGTAAATTAACTGGGTTCGATCGAAAGCCAAAGGACTGATCTATTATAAGTGGGAGACATTTAAGTACTCTGAGCTAATATCTGTGCTGACTTAAATTAGCAGACCCCGAGAGAAGTTCATTACATTTACGNTCAGGAAATGCATCCATTATCCTCGGCAGCACCATAGAGCGAGCAGTCCAACAGCAGCCCATGCCAGTCACCTCCGTTATGCTGATAAACTGTAGCTCAGTTTTCTCCCCATGCACTAAGGAGCTAGAATGCCCAAAATGTAATGAAAAGTTATGCTCTTTTAAACAATGAATAAAATGTTTCCCATGCTGTCTCAATGTCATTCGATTCCTTTTTCTGCCGGGTAATTGACAAAACTCGTAATTTACCAACAAGTCTTCCAGTTATTACTGTAAATTAACTGGGTTCGATTGAAAGCCAAAGGACTGATCTATTATAAGTGGGAGACATTTAAGTACTGTGAGCTAATATCTGTGCTGACTTAAATTAGCAGACCCCGAGAGAAGTTCATTACATTTACGTGAAAAACCAGAGACATTGGAGGAAACACAGACATTATTTTTAAAAGGTGAAAGTACATTTTGTAGGCAGTGTAGCTCCAAGGGAGAAAGAATTGGGAGGCAACCAAGACACCTGTCACCTACTCCTGAGGTGTCATCAGTAACTTGGTTTCCTCTCCCTGAACAGTGGCAGAACGGTGCCATTCAATTCTCAGTGCAGTGCCCTACGTATTGCTGATGTTGTTTCAGGGGTCTGCTTTCAGAGCCACTGCGGTATTGTGTAAGATAAGCTTCAAAACATGTTTTTGAAGATTTATAAGATTACTTCAATCTTATATTTTTCCTTGACATGCCACATGCAGAAAAAATTATTTTAACTAAACGTTGTTTGGAAATTGTTTAAAAATGGGTTGACTGCTGCTGCCAATTTGAATTTAATAGATAAATTTCTATTTGATTTAAAATAACTTGTTTGACCAGAATTTTCATTTTGATCTGTTTAATAGTTGGGAGTTATGATTCTCAAATAGCCGCAAAAATATAAGGCATCCCTTTTTTAAAAAGGCCACAGATTCTCACATTTAAACCTAAATAAATGATACCTCTCTGTCTTTATAAAGACTCCAATGAGTAATTGTTCGCAAGAGAAGTATTTGGAGTTGTTCCCAAGGACATTTTGAACGAGAAAATATTTATTGTTTAATTTTTCTTCTGCAGCACTAATGGAAGTGTGGATATTAGTCCTCAATTAACTCAAGGTGATTTCTAATGTGCTGCAGAGGACACTTTCTCAATAGCCTCTGAGTGATCCCGAGGCAGCCAGAGGGGCTGTGTGACGTTTCCGCACTGTTCCTTTATGCTCACGTTCGTTCCTTTTGAGCATAGCTAGATTGACTGGAATTGGCTGTGGCAAGGTCTATGGTAGCAGCTTGGGAGGTAATCAGCCACTTGCTCATCTGTGGACAGAGATTTGCAGATGGAGAGTAGGAAGGGCAAAGGGAAGTCAGACTCTTCAGGGCTTCTCAGGAGGCCAGGGGCGAGTCCACTAAACTGATGAGCCTGGCTAGAGATGGAGGTAATCAGCCACTTGCTCATCTGTGGACAGAGATTTGCAGATGGAGAGTAGGAAGGGCGAAGGGAAGTCAGACTCTTCAGGGCTTCTCAGGAGGCCAGGGGCGAGTCCACTAAACTGATGAGCCTGGCTAGAGATGCCAGCTGCAAGGGCCCCATGACATCGAGGTCTGCATCCATCAGCTCTCTTGCTGTCAACTGTACCTCCACAGAGACCTCTGCCAGGCCCAACACTGGAGCCAGTGTTCCAGATGCCCACAAGAGGCCCCAACGGCAGGAGTTCCGGGAAGCTGCCCAGCTCTGACCAGACCCTCTTAGCTTACCTGCTTCTTTGGCCTCTGTTTTTACTCGTCCAGGATGGAACTTCTGACATCTACAGTTTGGCTCAATCTAGTTCTTATCCTTCCATTGCTCCTTGTCTTTGAGGTCTCTGCTGACTTCTTGGCTTTAAGAATTGAAAGCCTACTTAGAGATCATCTGTGGCCAATTGCCCACCTAACCACCGACTCTCCTTCAAGCCACTTAGCCAAGCAGTGGTCTGACCTCTGCCTGTCCAACACCAGGGACTGGACGGAGCCCACCCCTTCCTGGCAGACTCCTCCATTGGAATGGAGTGTTCTTGAACATGGGGCAATCCGTCCATTTGTCTTCTAGTCTTGTTCACATGTGGATGTAGTGCTTTACATAGTGCCCTATCCAAGATTTCTCTTCTACAGAATATTTATTCACTTTTTCCTCCTATGGACAGGAGTTCAGGCCCCTTACCATCCTGGTTTGCCGTGTTCCTGCCACACTGAAAATGTGATGCGTTGAGGGGACTATCATTCTCCAGATGTCACCTGGTCTGACCATAGCAGAACTCAGAAGGGTTTCTCCTCCCTTATTCTAATTTTTATGCATCTCTTTATACAACCCAAGGTCCTCAGTAGCTTTTCTGGCAACCATATCTCATTGTTAGCTTATATTGAGCTTTTAACTAATTATAACTCTTAATCCTGCTTCCTTCAACCTATTCTTAATCTGGTTCTCTCCATTCTGTGAAATCAAATGATTTTTTGAACCAAGGGGAGGTCTTTACATTTTATAATTGTTAATTGTCTTAACAATTTTCCATGACACCAGCTTGCTGAGGTTTTTTAGAATGTCAATGCTTATTTCCACCTTTGCTATCCCTAGGTGAGGTGCATCTTTGGTGTTTTAATGTCATCAAAACCAACACACAAAGCACAATGATTAAGAGAGTGAATTCTGGAGTCACATTGTTTGGTTTTGGATCTTGGCCCTAGCACTTACTAATTCTACGTTGCTCTCAGGAAAGTCACCTGACCTCACTGTGCCTCAGTTTCCTACTCTGGAAAGTAGTTATAATACTCATTTCTAAGTTGTTTCAAACATCTACTGCTGCATTACAAAACCCCATAACTTGGTGTTTACAAGACAGTGATCTGTTATTTCTCACGATCCTGTGGCAGGGCTCAGCAGGTAGTTCTTCTGCTCCACGCTGTGTGGTCCAGAGTTACTCACACAGTTGCAGTCAGGGGCAGCTGGGCTGAGCTGGATGGTCCAAGAAGGCCTTGCTCATCTGTCTGGGCCACGTGGGTCCTCTTTCTCCTCCATGTGTCTCCTTGTCATTCTGTGGTCTCCCCAAGCATTTTTACAGCAAGGTGATGGCTTCCTAGAGCTAAAGAAGAAACTGTCTGGCTTCTTAGGGGCCAAACCTAACACTTGCACAGCCTCACTTCAGTCTCATTCTATTGGTCAATAGTCACAAAGGCAGTTCAAGTGCAAGAGGAGGGGAAGTAGACTCCACTTGCTGCTGGGAGAAGGGGCACTCATGTCGAGAGGGGATGGATGGGTGGCAGCCAGCTTTGGAGAGTATCTACCACATCTTTTATGGGGTTGCTGTGGGAATTAAAGCAAATTAATACATGCAAAGCACTTAGAACAGAGCCTGGTTCATAATATGTATAATAATCAGTTTTATTTAGATCAAGCTGTCATGCTCATGGAAGTAAGGCAGAGGCAAGATCAGAGTCATGCCACTTCCGACTAGACTTCTCTGTTTGATTGAGTCAGATGCTTTGCTAAACTTTCACTGGGTACAGTTCCACTGCAAGGAGAAGGCCACTGCCAAGATATCTCCTATATCCTTACTCTTATGGCAGTCCTATAAGGTAGATGTGGTTATCTCATCTTACAAAGAGGAAACTGAGGCTCCGAGGGTGTCACTAGCTGGAAAGCCATAAAGCCAGAGTCCAGAAATCTGCCATTTTTCTCTATCATGTGGGACTCTGTAACATGAGTTGCTTAAGTTCAGATACCAGGTGTCCATGACAGGCTGCCACCCACTGGTCTGGAACCCTAATCAACAAAATGCAAGGAAGACCACCCAAGGAACAGCTCTCTCTCGACTGCACCATTTTTCCCCCCTTGATGTGCAAATTTGGTAAACAGTAGCCCATGGAAAGGGAGAACTGTTTGCAGGCTGGAACATACCCTGTGACCCTCAAACTATGGGATCGGATGATGTTTCTTTCTTCCCCCGAGGTTTCCTCTTTCTTAAACATTTCTGGTTTCTGGTTTTCCGATATTAACGTTCACTCCCAGATGTGCACCTGCTCTCCCATCTATCTTGTCTTCCTCCTCCCAATCCCAAGCTTTTACTCTAAATTAAATCAAACTTAAATCAACCTTCTACTGCTTCTTACTGCTCAGCTTCCCATCACTTATTCTCCCAGAAAAAAAAACAAAACAAAAACCCAGCCTGCTCTTAAAGTGATTTTTAAATTGCTTCTGCTACAGCCTACAGCTGCATAGCCACCCGGGGTGCAGATTCAAGACTCCTCTCACATTCTCTCCCCTGCTTCCTCCGACACCCAACCCCTTTGTTCCAGCATGGTGGGGGTTTTCTTGGCCTCACCTGATGTTAGGACAACAAGCCCCATCTAAGTGGCCTTTCTGCATCCAGCCTGGCCCTCTCCAGCCCTGCTTGTGCTGTTGCAGGATGATTTGCCTCCCAGAGCTCTGATGGACAAGTCTTAGCCCCTCCAACCTCCACAGACACCCCCAACACTACCAACAGAATCAGGACCCAGCTCCTGGGTGTGGCACCCAAACCCCTTCCCATCGGTTTCCAGACCCACATCTGCGGTTTGTGTTCCTGCCTGTAGGATGAGCCTTGCACCCTATAATTCAGAGACTCCTCCTTAGGTCTGTGCTGCCGGACACACAATGTCCATGACCCTCACCCTGTCCCTACGTTCATTTCAAACACATCTGAGCTCCTCTGATGCGCAGCGCTCCTGCAGAGGCCAGCGTGGTGCAGTGGCTCTGGACCCTTTACCTGGTCCCTCTCATCCCTTTTCTGGTTATCTGAAGGAGAATCATCTAAGGCTGAGGCTCTGTCACATCCCTCTTGTGATTTTAGTTTTCTTTTTCTTTGTTTACATTTTTTAAAATTAAAAAATATGGACTTAAATGAATATAGTCTCACTGTGAGAAATTACAATACATGACGTCAAGCTGACATCATCACCAGTTCACTCTCCACGCCCTGCCCACAGCCCTGCCCCGTGGCTTTGATTTGTCTTATTTGTATTTTCTAAATCCCCAGAATAAGTCATTTCAGTTTTATTTCACTTATTTTTAAAACTAAGGTTATACCTGCACTTAGTTTAAAGAATCAAATAGTTCCACGTGGCTTGTTACGAGACAGTAATTTCCTCCACCACCACTGCCTCGATCTGTCACACTTTTCTGCTTTGTCAGGTGAGGTTTTTTCTTTTTCTTTTTTGGATATTTATTTCTAAATAACATGCTTATATCACTACTTCTTGATTTTAAGTCTTAGGTATTATCCATGGAATTCCCAGCATGGAAGCTGGGATGCGGCTTTTTACCAGCCCTGCCCGCCTTGCTGAACCCTGGTCCTGCTGTTACTCAGCCCGCACTCAGCACGCTGCTCCCGAGCTGGGAGGCTTGTCTGAGCGCCTCTCTGGGGATTCCTTTCCCCTCAGGTCTCTCTTCTCGACCCCTTCTCCTCAAAAATTGAATTGTCTCTGGGCCGGCCCGGTGGCGCACTGCTACAGTGCGCCGCTTGGGAAGCGTGGCGGCGCTCCCCCCGAGGGTTCGGATCCCACATGCAGACCAGCTGCTCACTGGCTGAGCGAGGTGCGGGTGCAGCACCGAGGGTTGCGATCCCATTGCCGGTCCCGGTCCAGTACGGGGGCGACACTGAGGGTTGCGATCCGTTGCCGGACACGGAAAAAGACAAAAAGGAAAAAAAAAAAAATTGAATTGTCTCTCCTATTTTCTTCTCTGTTATTTATCTCTTCTTCCTGAGAGGGTAAAGTTTTTCATCCAACCCTTCTTTTGAGGTTTTTTTTTTTAATTTCTAATATCTTATCTCTCATTTCTGGGGAATGGTTTGTTGTCTGTTCCATTTTTATAGTCCCTCACTGAGGATGTTAAAGATAGTTTTATATATAAGTTTTCTTCTCCCTACGTAGTTTCTCTTGCCTCCAACTTGCTTTTCTTTCCCTTCTGTTTTGTCTCTGTCCTTCACATGATCTTTGCACTTAAATGTCTGGTGACCCAGGCCCTTGACACCTTCCTGGGAAGGATTCTCTACAGAGCCGACTGGAAGGTGTATGAGGGGAAGGAGGGCAGCTGTTTCCATGGCAGGCACACAGAGGGGCGTCCACCCAGGCTATTTCGTTGGGGAACTCCTGAAAGCTCTTCAGTTTCTTTCCTGGGGGCTACCCCGGACGGCTGGGGCCTGGGAATCAAATGTGGATGAAGACTGGGGGGCTAAGTTAACCAGTCCGCACATTGACTTTCACCTAACCCTCCTGTGCGCAGTATGGGACTCCCTCAAGTGCTGGGCCAGCATCCCCAGCCTGAAGTGCCGCTTGCTTACCCTCCCCAGGGAATAAAACTCCAGTCTTACACCTGAGTGGGGCAGGGCAGTCACCTCTTGGCACTAGGTTGTTCAGAAGATCTGAGATCTAATTGCTTTCCAAACCTTCAACCAGTGCTCCTGTGTTTAGCTTCTCTTTTGCCCTCATTTCCAGAGATATTTAGTCCCGCCAGTTCCCAAGTCTTTGGGGAGTTCTGCTTTGCAAACCAGACAGCTTCTTGTTCTCCGCAGTGCTGGCTTGAAATTTAACTCTCTAGGGTTGGCTAAATAAATCAACTGCCTCCCAGAATAAGCATGCTGTCTTCCCCGCTGTTCTTTCCATCTAGGTGGGCTCACACCTTCAAAAACATCCCTCTAGTGCTATTGGAAGAGCCAAAAGTGATTTTTAGATCTGTCATCCTTAACTAGAAGTTTTAACTGCGTTTTGATTTTCTTATTAACTAGGGAGGTATTATGAGGGGTGTGTGTGTTTTATTCTCACATGTGAGATCTTGCTCTCTTTCACATGCCAACTCTCATGCAGTATCATTTTGTTATTGATTTCCATCTTTTTTTGCACTATTGTCAGTGACTGTCTCTACAATTTCATTTTTTGAAAGAAGTTTTTTTCCAAAAA
>NW_007726369.1:1718-3055 GCF_000696425.1 Galeopterus variegatus | reverse complement strand
GCGATGCTCATCATGGTTTTAGCTCTGGGCAGCATCAAGGGTGGCTAGACACCCCTCTTCCCGACAATTACATCTGCTGGTGCAGGCCATATGACGGGGGGTGCTGGCCGCCTGGGCTCTCTGTCACTGTGAACAGTTAGCAGGGCATATTTTTCCAGGAACAAGATATTGCAAATTACTCTATTACATGTAGTTCATGCAATTAAACAGAAATTTGTGGGGGTATTTTGCCAGCAGCCGTGAAAATTTGAGATCATATTGTATAAACTAAATGAGTCAAATCTGACCAATAGTTACTTTGAGATTGGGGATCTCTGCAAAAGGGCTTCTGTAAGAGGCAGACTTTGTTAGGGATGGAGAATAGGTTCCTGTGGGGCTTTGGGAGTGCCAGCCAAGCCCAGGAGGCTGCAAGAGCCCTGGGCAATGCTGGGATCTGTTGGGAGATGCTGGCTCTTTTTAGAACTCCAACTTGCTGCATGGCAGTGAATGCTCTTGTCTGGTCTGAGTGGGCTTAGGGCTGCTCTTGTGTCCAAGCCAGTAACGTGGGATGTCGGAGCCTCCAATATATTAGCTGTTTCCACTAGAATCTGTTGGGGTCTGGAAAAGGTGGCAGGGCAGGGAAAGAAGTGTCCGGTTAAGGAATTCAGGGAGATGGAGGTTCTTTATGGAGCCAGCTGATAGGTGATACACTCCTGGGCCAGGTCAGGGCACACCATGAGAAATTCACGGGGATCCCTGTGGCAGAGGAGGCTCCATCCATATGCAGCCTGGGTGACCTCAGGGTCATTAGCACCTGGGCTCACCCAGCATCACCATGCAGAGCTCCCCAAAGGTAGTGCTGTGGGCTGGGCCAGAACTGGGCAGGAGGGCCCCAGGCAGGATTCTGAAAGGCCAGGGACCCTGACAACTTCAGTCCTAGTCATCAGAGTGACTGGTCACCTGGTCAGCCAGGAAAGCCAAGACACCCTTGAAGGGCCAAGGCTGGTCTTCAACACAAAATGCAGAGACCAGAAGGAAAATGGCTGTGGGCAACCAGAGGCACAGCGCCAGTCTGGGGTTGCCGTGGGGGCAGTGCCAGTGGCAGCAAGGCCAGGGCAGCGCTGGGGAGCATGCGGGCTCAGATTCAGAACCCAGTGCGCTAAGATTTGCACACGGTTATGTATCTTACACAATTTAATCCCTGGTGCATCCCTCTGACATAGGTAATACTGTCTCATTTTACAAATGATAAAACCTAAAGTAAAAAAAAAAAATTAAGTGATTGTCCCAAGTGGTGCAGCTAACATGCTAGATCTAGCCAGATCTACCTGACTCCTGAAAAGAAAGCTCCTGTCTGT
>NW_007726369.1:0-997 GCF_000696425.1 Galeopterus variegatus | reverse complement strand
CAGCTAACATGCTAGATCTAGCCAGATCTACCTGACTCCTGAAAAGAAAGCTCCTGTCTGTTCCACTTGACCTCTCTGAGTTCTTTTCCTTCCTTATAAAACCAAGGAGGCTGGACAAAATCACATTTTCCTAAACTTTAGTTTAGACCCACCTTCATGACTTTTGTCAACTCCCTTTCCTCTTTGCTCTTGTTTATAAAAGTTTTCCTTAAGCAGTCTCACTTTTTATTTTTATTGTCGTCAAACATAAAGTTTACCTTTTTAACCATTTTTAAGTGTATAGTTTAGTGGCATTAAGTACATTCACGTTGCTATGCTACACTTTTTGTTTTTAATGTAGACATATTTTAGAAAGACGAACCTGATGTCGCTATCATGAATGGAAACCAGAATGACTTTCCATAAACAGAGGTAACCGTAGAATAAATACAGTGACGGCAGAGAGTCATTAATCACAGCCAGTTCCTGTTGCCACCGACGGCTCTGAGATGAGGCCTGCTCTCTCTCCACCCACCCCCCATATTTTTCTAAAGGGAGGGTCACAAGTGTTGGAGAAGTCTTCAAGATGTGCTCATACAGAACGGACACTTCAGCCTTGACGTGCTCAGAAGAATTAGAGAGGAGCGAAAGGGGCGTTTTCTCCTCGTGAACTTGACATCAGCCCGTGCCGTGCCCGAGTACCCCCGCACGCCGTGCCCGTTACCGAGTCCCCTCTCTGCCCCCACACCGTGGGAACTGTGCACAAGGCTCCTGTGTACCAAGGCTCTGTGACTCCTGACCCCAGACAAGGGGATCTGACGTCTCTTTCTGAGCATCCTCTGGGACAAGTCCTTTAAGCTCCTCTCCCCAATTTCCCCAAAAGATATCTGCAGTGGATTGAATTATGTCCCCCCCAAAACTCCCTGAAGCTTGAGTTGTGTCCCTCAAGTTTTACACATTAGGAACTTAGCCCCCACTGTGACTGTTAAGAGGGTGGGAAATCCTATTATGGTAATTG
>NW_007726368.1:952633-954089 GCF_000696425.1 Galeopterus variegatus | reverse complement strand
TATGAATTATACATAATACAAATAGATATAAATTACAATTTATAATATAATCATAATATGTAAATTATAAATATATAACTCATTTTTATCATTTAAAACACAAAGTATTAAATATGCTGCTTTTTGATAACACAGGACCCTAACGAGGAGTATGTGTGTATGTGGCACTCAGTATCCTAATATTGCCATGCATTTCGACCTGACTTTTTATAGTTTTTTAGTCTCCTTTTCATTTTCAGCTGTTCAATATCATTTCAGGCTAATGGTTTTTTCTCAGCCACTCCAGATTGTCATGTTCTGATTTATTATTTCTAATTTGCTATAGGTAAATAGACTAGAATTTAGAAGAGTGTGTTTGTTTGTGTGTAAGTATCATACGATTGTGAATCAGCCCTTAAAAACTCTCCCAGGAGTAAAGTGCAGGAGTTTCGGTGACTGGGCATTACTGCCACCCTTCTCTTTCTTTCCCTAGTTCTTAGCTAAGCTCCCAATAGTTGATGTGGCTGGTTAAGTGACATCCTGATAAATGAGGTATTAATGGGCCATGATATATAAATTCTTTTCAACTGAAGGCTTAAGGAAACAATTCAAGTTTATTTCCATCCCCAAATTGTGCAACCATGATGTGCAATGTAAATAAAATATTATTCAGCATAAAGCATCATTTAACACCTAAAGAGCAAAGTATTACATTGGGATCACTAATGTTTGGAGAGAGAAATAAAAGGCAGAACATTAACAAACACTCTTCTAATGGAGTTGTCAAAGAATTACACCAATCACATGCTTCAAAGTCCCAGGTGGAACTTGTTGCTTGTTCATGCCTGCCTGAGGCCCCAGCTGCAGACTCCGCTTCTGAGGATCGAGGGAAGAGCAGTACCTGCCTATGTTTTTACATTTTCAAAGTTAATTCTGAACCAGGGTTGAAAACCGCAAGGAGTAACCCCTCTGCATTCTCACCCCCAAGTACTCGTTTTCTCCCTTTATGTTACTATTTGTCTCCTTTTCTCCTCTCCAACTCTGTTGTCTATTTCATCCTCTTTCTCTCTTTCCTCCTGCCCCTTAAAACCAGCAGAAGCTCCGGTGCTCTCTTCAAGAACTGTGAGATCTTCTGGCTTACGAAGGCACTCATTGATGGTCTAAACTTGCTTTGCTCAACATTAGTATAGCCCAGCATTCTTTGCCTTCCCATGCAGGATGCTCTCTAGCAATTATTTCCTCCAACCTCGTTATAGTTCATTATTTTTCAGTTGCCAATATCCCCCTAGATTTAAGTTCCTTGCGGACAAGTATTATTTCTTATTCACCTTGATATCTTCTATAACCACTAGTAAGTAGTAGGCATTAGATTTATATGCACATACATGTGAATATAAATATGTGCCTATTACATTAAATTGATGTTATTCATACACAGCAATAATAATGATAATGCACTACATTTATATGTGCAGTT
>NW_007726368.1:943995-952110 GCF_000696425.1 Galeopterus variegatus | reverse complement strand
AAAATTGACTCTTGGTGACATCATTTGAACCCTGGATCCAGCCAGACCTAAAGCCTACATAGAACATTTTTGGTTAAGCAAACCCATCCAGATAGGTATTCTCTATTTGAAAAGAGAGTCCTGACTAACCCAAAGACTAATATCACTGAGGATTAAGAAAGTTCTATGATTCAGTAAGATCCTATGTATTTAGTCCTATGATTATAAGATCATATCATTACTCCCAGGACTAGGATGAGTTCTCCACTAGTACTTTTTCCAACACCCTTCTCTCACTCACAGAAGTTAAATTACAAAAGGTTTTGAGGACCATGCTGGTTTCCTCTCTCTTCCCATCCACCCCATACTGTTATTTCTCCTTGACACAACATTATAAAATACCACATCCCTTGGAAACACGCAACCAGAATCAGAAAACAACTTTCAAAATAAATTAGTCAGTGGAGTTAAAAAAAAAATCCATTGTTGCCACAAATGTATTTTACACAGTTCAGTAAGTCTATCAAATATTCAGTCTTCCCAACTCTGCCCACCCACAGTCTGGGTGAATATAATCACCCGTGGTCCTCTTCATAGTTTTTCTCCCACATGTTAACACATAATTTGGTCTTTCCTTCCAGATCCAGGTGTGAATCACTGTGCCATGTGACAAGAATAGAAATTCTTGAAGCAGAATAGATTTTTTAAATGTCATGACATGGGACAAAGAAATTAAACAGATCAAAACCTGCCTCTATGGCATGACTAAATAATTCAACAGCAGAAGTTCTAGCATCTCAGGCAGCTCTCAATAGACTTTAAGATCTCTGCCCCGAACAGAAAGAGGCTTGCTTCAGCTATCTCAACAATGCCTACCCATTATCAACCCAAAATATTGGTCACTGTGTACTCACCTGGCTTCCTTCACAAAACAGAACCTAGCAGAAGTTCTAGCATCTCAGGCAGCTCTCAGTAGACTTTAAGATCTCTGCCCCAAACAGAAAGAGGCTTGCTTCAGCTATCTCAACAATGCCTACTCATTATCAACCCAAAATATTGGTCACTGTGTACTCACCTGGCTTCCTTCACAAAACAGAACCTAATGAAACAAGGAGAAAGGAAAACAAACCTGGAGGCTCATGTGACGTATTGGCTGCCATAGCTGATAGGAATAGATAGGATTTGTCCCCCTACTGGGCAAAGGTCAAGGTCAGCCTTGTCAGTCTTCATGCACATGTGAAGTTGAAGATGTCACCAAGCTTTGGGGATTAATTTTGTATTGTTTGCCATTTGTTCACAGTAGACACACACACAATCCCATTATTTATGGAATTACAGATTCTATATTTGCAAATTTGTCTATTTGCTAAAATTTATTTGTTACTCCACAATCAGTACCTGTGGTGGTTTTGCAGACATGTGCAGTGGCAGGAAATTCTACCTGCCCACACACGCTCCCAGCTGACATGATTAAGGCCACAAAACTGTCTTATTGTTTCAGCTGTCATAGTGTAAACAAGTGTCTTTTTCACAGTCTATTTAGTTCCGCATTTTTCACATTTTCCTGCTTTTGGGTGGTTATTTTGCTGTTTAAAATGTTCCTAAGTGTAGTGCTGATGTGCTCTCTAGTGTTCCTTAGCACAGGAAAACAGTGACGTGCCTTACAAAGAAAAGCACATGCGTTAGAGAAGCTTTGTTCAGGCATGAGTTACAGTGCTGTTGGCCGTGAGTTCACTGTTAATGAATCACAATCTATATTAAATAAATTGTCACATAAAACAAGGCTATGTATTGATCGGTTGATGAAAATGTAACCAGAGGCTCATAGGTGTCTAACCTTGTACTTTTCCTAGAAGCAGCAGTGCACTATTTGCCAATCAGAGTTCGAAGTGACTATATAGAACCTAACTATTGTGGATAAGACTGGACTATACAAACATATGTATCATGTATAGTATATGGTATGTACACATTTTTCTTATTTATTTTCATTGACAAATAAAAATTGTATACATTTCTCATGTACAACATGTTTTGAAATACGTATAGGTTGTGGAATAGCTAAATCGAGCTAATGAACATATTACCTTACATACTTACGTTTTTATGGCGAGAACACATAAATTCTACTTTCTTATCAATTTTCAAGCATACAATACTTCATTACTAACTGTAGTCACCATAGACGCATATATCTTTAATTGGCGTTGTGTACAGACAGATCTTCATTCAAACAGCCAGTTTTTAGGGGAAGGGCTAATTATACTTCTATATGTAAAATGTAGTTCCAGAAATAGAGCTGTGGACAGAAAATTCAAGGCCTACTCCATTCTGGAAGACAAGAGGTTGTAAGACACTCAGGGGGGGACAGGCTGGAGTGGGCACGGAAGAGGAAAGGTCTGACTTTGAGCCTGTTAATCACGCTAATCTCATTTGTCCATTCACTGGAGACCCATGGAAACTGCTTATCTGAGAAATAAAAACAGTGTGCATGTACTACCAGGCTCCCTTTCTCTGAACTTGGATCTAACCTCAGAATCTTCTTCACCACGTGTGGCCCTTATGGTGGCAATCTTTTTGCTTGCTTTCTGCCTCCCAAGTTGAAGTGAGACGTTGATTTTTCTATCAAATCTGAGCAGTTATAGTCATACTGACCAAAGTTTTAGGCCAGTATCCTCAACCACCAACACATACGGCATACCTGCTTAGAAAGCATGGTGCAAAACAGTTTGGGGCAACAAAAAAATTGAATTGGCATATTCAAAATTTCTATAATGATAAAAGAAGAAAAGGCTTAGATAAAATTCCAATTTTAAACTTTTGAGGACCTTAATTCATTCAGCATCTGTATGAACCAATTCAGAGTTCCTGTTAAAATAATGAAATGTGCAGTAGTCGGTCCAATGTCATGGCTCAGGCAGAAAATATTAGCATGTAAGCCTGGTGCGATACAGTATACTATTTTATTTTTTGTCTGTTTACTTTTATGACAGTGGCAATTATGTGCAGAGCACATAATTGGAGCTCGATACATATTTCTTGAATTAAGTGGAAGCTACCTGGTATTTGCTTATATCATCCTAACCTAAAGCCCTGGCCTTGGACAAAGATTGACAGTTATGCCTCTAATTTTTTTCTGGATTGTATTCCATACTGCCTTTTTCCAAATTACTCAAGATGTTAAAGAAAAACAGATCCACTGAACAAGTTTCTCTTGAAAATGACATGAATATGGTAGAAGGGACGCACATGGATAGACAGGGAAGGAGAAAGAGATAGGATGTTGATAAAAGGAGGAAGATTGGAAGAAAAGCACCAAAGATTTATTAGGTCCAAGTAATGTTGCATGTAGTTTAAGAGAATACCAACCAGAACACCCAGCTAAATATTATAGATTGAATATATGTGTTTACTTTCACTCTCTCCCCAAACCCATTAATATAATAAAGAATTATAAACACACAAGCCTAGCAGTCCACAAGTTTCACCCATGTTCACAAACCTTAAAAACCTTTTTTAGTTTCTCATTTCTTACTAGGATGAGAAAAACCAGGGTTAGCAGAAACATAGGGAAATTCTTTAATGTGAAAAAGAGTAGAAAATGCATATGTTAAAAACGACCTTCAAAGATGAAAACTTAAAAAAAAATATTACCAGAAGAAAACAAAATTACCATTATAGCATCAGAGATAAGAATAGATATCACAACATGAAAAGAAGGAATATTTAAGAAAATAGGAGAATTCTTTCAACTTAAAATTATGATAACAGGAATAAAAAAATTCAACTTAAGATATTACCAGAAGAAAACAAAATTACCATTATAGCATCAGAGATAAGAATAGATATCACAACATGAAAAGAAGGAATATTTAAGGAAATAGGAGAATTCTTTCAACTTAAAATTATGATAACAGGAATAAAAAAATTCAACTTAAGAGTTGGGAAAGAAAGTTGAGGAAACTTCCCAGAAAATAAACAAAAAGGAAAAAATTATGGAAATAGAAGAAAAAGGATTAAAAAAATTAGAGGACCAGTCTAGAAAATCCAGAAAGAAAGAACACAGGGAAAAAAAATAGAAAGGAGGAAATGGTCAAATTGGTAATTTATAGCGAATTCATAAAACCGAAACACAAAAGTTTTCAGACTTAATGGGCTAACCTAGTATCCAAAAAAATGAAAAAAAAACCACCTGAAGACTCATCATCAGCACACCAGCAATTAAAAACTGCTGGAATGAAAAACACGCCATATAGAAGTTATCAGGAGTCAGACTGGCATCAGACATCTCAACGCCAACACTAGAAGCTGAAACCCAAAGAAACAATGCCTTCAAAATTCAAGGGGAGAATGATTTCCAAAATTCTTTTTTTTTTTCTTTTTTTGTCAGCTGGCCATTTCGGAGCTCTGAACCCTTGACCTTGGTGTTATAACAATGTGCTCTAACCAACTGAGCTAACCAGTCATCCCATTTCCAAAATTCTATACCTAGACAAGTTATTAATCAGTTTGAGGATAAAGAATTTTTTAAGCATGCAAGAACTCAAAAATTTACCTGCTGTGTCCCCTTACTCTAGAAGATAAAAAAAGACTCTCCCTGTGGTGTTCAGAATCACTTCTAGAAAACTGAAACATCAGATTCTCTCTCCAGGAGGTACCTCAGTGCTGCCAATCATCACATACCTCTAAGTGACGGAAACAGCATTCCCATCATTGGACTTGGTACCTACTCAGAACCTAACACGACCCATGAAAGAACCTGTGTAGCATCACTGAAGATTGCCATCAACACCAGGTACCAACACATGGACAGGGCCTACATCTACAGAAGTGAGCATGTAGCAGTGGACACCATCAGAGAGAAGACAGCAGAAGGAGAGGTGCAGAGGGAGGATATTTTCTACTGCAGAAAGCTGTGGGCTACAAATTTTGACCCAGAGATGGTCCACCCAACCCTGGAAAGGACACTCAAGATTCTCAAACTAGATTATGTCAATCTTTACATCACTAAAATACACATGGCCCTTCAGCCTGGAGATGAAATATGTCCTGGAGATGAAAACGGCACATGTTTCTATCACGTCAGATCTGTGTGCCACTTGGGAGACTTTGGAAGCTTGCAAAGATGCTGGCTTGGTGAAATCCCTCAGAGTATCCAATTTTAACCTCAGGCAGCTGGAGCTCATCCTGAGCAATCCAGAACTCAAACACAACCCACTCAGCAACCAGGTTGAGTGCCATGTATATTTCACCCAGCAAAAACTCCTGAAATTTTGCCAACAACATGACATTGCTATTATTGCATATAGCCCTTTGGGGACCTCTAGGAATCCAAACTGGGTGAATATTTCTTCTCCACCTTTGCTAAAGGATGCATTTCTGAACTTGTCGGGGAAAAAGTACAATAAGACCACAGCTCAAGTTGTTTTGCATTTGAACATCCAGCAAGGGGATGTTGTCATTTCCTAAGAGCTTTAATCCCGAATGGATCAAAGAAAATTGTCAGATCATTGACTTTTCTCTCACTGAAGAAGAAATGAATAACTTTGAAGCCTTGAATAGAAATGTCCACTTTGTGGAAATGCTCATGTGGTGTGATCATCCTGAACACCCATTTCATGATAAATACTGACTTCAGAGACTTCCCGAACAGAGTTTTCCCTCCCATATGTGCCAGGATTTTGGGTTGGGCAGTTCCTACATATCTGAAAATGAAAGGGGTTTTACTATCCTCAGATGATGTGGTAATGGATCCATGCTTCACTTTTGTGTAATGGAAGTGACTTGTTATGTTGAAGAAAAAATGTTTAAATCTGTTGAAATAACTTGTTGGAAATTATCAGCCAATATTCTAGTTTCCAGACCCCCCCAAAAAAATTAGACTTTAGAAAAGATTTCAGGGCTGGCCTGGTGGCGCACTGGAGAGTGCGCCGCTTGGGAGTGCGGCGGCGCTCCCGCCCAAAAAAATTAGACTTTAGAAAAGATTTCAGGGCTGGCCTGGTGGCGCACTGGAGAGTGTGCCGCTTGGGAGTGCGGCGGCGCTCCCGCCGAGGGTTCAGATCCCATGTGGAGACCGGTTCCCGCTCACTGGCTGAGCACGGTGCGGGCGCAACACCGAGGGTTGTGATCCCGTTACCGTCAGTAAAAAAGAAAAAAAAAAAAAGAAAAGATTTCAAAAGCAACATATGAACACAAATAACTCGTGAACCTGGTCAGTAAAAAAGAAAAAAAAAAAAAAGAAAAGATTTCAAAAGCAACATATGAACACAAATAACTCGTGAACCTGGGTACTACCATCTAGTTGTCTGAGATCTTTAGAAGTTAACAGAACAATGAAAAAAGCAGAGAGCCAGCATGTGCCAGTGTGCTGGCAGTGCCTTGAATGTTTAGAGCACTGGTTGTAAAGCAGACACAGCCAACGTAAGATCCACACATGTATTATTAAGAAGGAAATGACTTGCTGTGCCTTGAGTAGAGAGGGCTAACTGTAGGAAAGTCTTAAAATAGGATTAACTAAACATCACAGTGGTCAGCAAAACTGTAATGATTTCATTGTTGTTGTTTGTTTCCATCCAGTGTATGTTTGTTCAGTTTTTACCCAGCTTGAAGGATAGATAATTACTGGTCCTCTCTTGCATCTTTAAAGGGCCTGAGTTTCAACATAACTAGTAATCCGTACTTGTCCCATCTTATCATCAACCTTTCCCACGTTTGTCATACAGCACCACTGTGCAAAGTGGCTTGAAACAACCAACATACACAAATAAAACCCTGAATTGTAAAATAGTACAAAAATTCTGTATGTTAAAAAGTCATTTAAAAATAAGGCTTTAGGAAACATTGGAAGAAAAGGCTTTATAAAATTATTATACTTAAGACTTTAAGAGTATTATTGGGATAGCTATATAAATTCTGAGAAAGTAGCAAATTCAAAAGAACACTGATAATTTTACTATATGTAAATTTTTTAAAGTGAATAAGAAGATTATTAGAATTTAGCAATAGAGGTGCACCTATTTTCCATTCAACTACAGAAATATATTTTACTCATTCACATTAGGTCATTCTCACAGTGTGAAAGAGTTCTTCAAAAATTGTGTTTTTCTAAGATCAGTTTCTCATAGATAATTTTCAATGACCTGAAGACATACTTCTGAGAAATTACCACCTTAAAAATTTTGATTTATATTCATTAATTTCACCAATTCCAATGTTAATATTTGCAGTGTTGTCCTCTGGAAAATATTTTGTGCACAAGAAATAGTAAAATAGGATGATCTGTTCTACAAAAATAAATAAATAAATAAATAGAAGATACAAGATAAAGCATGTTCTTCACCAGAATGAAGGTATATAGCAAGAAAGAGAAGGACATGGAAACAAGGAGACTCAGGATCCCACACAAGAAAGAGGCAAGGCAAGCCCTAGAATGACAGCCAAGAGAATTCCCACAGTGACCCCTGTGCCCAGGCCCAGAAAGCACTAATCCAGACAGGGGCAGGAGCAAAGAGGGCTCCCCAGAAGTTCCCTTTCCAAGAAAAGAGATTAAAACTGAAGTAGTACCTCATATATTTCAATCTATCAGAAGTTATTGAAATATGACAGCTTGGGAATAATTTTTTTCATCCATAAAATAAAGGGATGGACTAGAAGATCTCTAAATCTTTTCCAGCTCAAACAACCTATGACCTATAACCTTTGACCCTGAATCTTGAAAGATGAAAATCCATATTTTAGATCCAAGGTCAAAGGTGTGTGGTTCATGTACTTCCTGGGAAAACAATATTTAGAAAAACATTTTGTTTATATTAGGATTTTAAAAGTGGGCTATTTTAGCCAAATAAGATGTGCTTTCTCCAGTTAAACCACAACATCTTCCCATCCTCTTTTATGCACAGATTTCTTTTTAGGCACTTCTGTCTCACACACTAATTGGGGTTTGCAGAGAGGAGGCTGTAACAGGGGACAAGAAATGCCTCTGCTAATCTTAGCATCTCCCATAGACCCACTGGTCTGCAGACTAAGAGAATTTAAGGATTAAGAAGGCATTTATGTATAAAACTCTCATTAGCCAATTTATCCTTGCATTTGACAATGACCAATATAATACCTTAAATATGGGGGCCGGCCCGGTGG
>NW_007726368.1:940959-942703 GCF_000696425.1 Galeopterus variegatus | reverse complement strand
CAACACTGAGGGTTGCGATCCGTTGCCGGACACGGAAAAAGACAAAAAAAAAAAAATACCTTAAATATGTGTGAAGTATTCTAAGTAACTGAGAATGAAGGTGTATTTCCTAAGAAATCATTTTTTTTCTCTTTGGCCTCCATATAATCATAAGAATCAAGGCTTGTCACACATTTCATGTCCAGTAGAAGTGAATTCTCAACCTAAACAGTGAATATAAAGACAGTTAATCAAAAAACTCTTTTTTCTTTTCTTTTCTGTCTTTTTTTTTCATAGTTTATAGCTTCACATCCACTCTAGTTGTCCCCAGCTGTGTCTTCTCTGTGGGACCCCCCAGCCTGATCCTATTTTTCACACTTTCTCCAGCCTCCCCACCATCCTTGGTCTGTCTTTGTCCTCAGATACCCTCTCTTTCTGGGATGATTTCCAACTGTACTGTTCCTTATGCCAAACCACTGGGGAAGCACCATCAAGTCTTAGGGACAAGGACACTGGCCAAGGGCAACCTGCTCAGATATTTCAGGAAATCAGGACAAAAAATGAGAGTTGATTCTGGGCTTTCTCCCGTACTTCACTACTGTGTCCAAGAAATCATGGTGCAAATCACATGCAACCCGAACAGTCAGGAAACCCCAGAGTATGTAGGGTAAATGACCACATATGCCTTGGGTCTGAGTAGGTATTCATCTTAAGGTGTATTTGCAGATGTTGCATCCACATTAAAGCTGTAAATTTTAAAATCTGGCTAAACTGGGACTCTTAATTTCTACCTTGAGTGGTTGCAGTAGATTAAGGTACAACACAACAGCCTGAAAGTGTTCATGAAGACAGCAGAAGAAACAATTCATTATACTGGAAAAGTCTAATCCTTCTAGAAAGATCAATATATCTTTGTACACAAAGTTTACAAAAGAAATAAAGTCCATGAAAGGGATTGCAAATTCACCTGCGTACAAGTAACAAACATGAGTGGCCATGAGTAAGGATGGGAGTCGAGAGACACCACAGGGAATTAAAGTGGGAAGGTCCTGTCCAAGGGGCAGCTGCTGCTGAGCTCCAGCTATTTGCTGTCATGTAGCAATATAAGCCCCACGTCATCCTGTGTTTCACTCTTTAACTGTAAAATCGCCCAATTTTTAAAATACTGGAGGGGAAAAAAGAATCTGTAAATTTAGACCAATCTAATCTATCACATCATAGGGTGGTGTACAAATTTTTTATCTTTCCCAGCCAAACGGCTCATTAAGAAGTGAGTGGTATCAGTACGGTTTAGATAAATCTCTTGGAGACATTTCCTAATTTCAAATACTTCAAATGTAACCTCTGGCAGGAGTTAAGAATTTATCAGATCAATTATATCAAGATTTTCAAAGGTCGGTCTTCTTTTTATCTCCCCTATACTAAACACATTTATTTCATAAACCTTTGAAATATGGGATTCTAGCCTAAACAAATAATATTGAATTGTTCCTATTTAAGAAAATATTTGTTCTAGTAGGAGGCCAAAAGAAACCTATGTGAGTTGACAAAAGATCAGTTCTCTGTGACTTGCATTAAAACTTTCGACATCAAATTAGGTAACAGTGTCAGGAAGTATTCTTTAAGCTTGGCTGCTCAGGAAGGATGGAGAGATGTGAGCATGCAGCTGAGCATGAAGACATTATTGGTGTTTTTCCTCTGCAAGTGTTTGGCAGACACTGTTTCCACAGGATATGATCGTCCAGTTCCTTCAGTTATCTCAAAT
>NW_007726368.1:926259-940164 GCF_000696425.1 Galeopterus variegatus | reverse complement strand
ACTTTAAAGGTCAAAAGCTCAGGATCCCACAGCATTTTTAATTAGCAAAATTCAGTTTATAGATGGGAGCTTAGCTCTCAAGATTAAATCCAGCTGATGTTCCCAAACATTTCCTTTTTTTTTTTTTTTTTTCCTTTTTGTCTTTTTTTCGTGTCCGGCAACGGATCGCAACCCTCAGTGTCGCGCCTGCACTGGACCGGACTGGCAACAGGATCGCAGCCCTCAGCGTTGCACCCGCACCTCGCTCAGCCAGTGAGCGTGAACCGGTCTGTATGTGGGATCCGAACCCTCGGTGGGAGCGCCTCCACACTCCCAAGCGGCGCACTGTAGCAGTGCGCCACCGGGCCGGCCCCAAACATTTCCTTTTAACTAGTCCACCCTACTGAGCCATGGCCTCCATTTTCTCTGTAAGGCATTTAACCAACATTACATTGGACAGTTATGGTTAGTAGGTTATTTTCTGGAAAGCCTACACATAAGTTTTACGCTTACTACGAGTTGCCTATGTTTTTCTCAAGTCAGTTTATGCCAGTTTACTAGCTATTAGAATCACACAATTAAATATACACAGATTGATGAAATATGAGTGTGTAAAGAGAGTTTTTGGTTTCTATGATAACCTAGCTAAATATTTCAGGAAAAGTTGGTAAAAGCAAATCTAAAAAAAAAAAATATTGAATTATGCATGGGTGAGATATCTATGAAAGGGCGGGAAATATTTGTAAAAATATAGACAGATTCTGCTTTCAGACAGTTTCACAATTATCTTTAACTCCTAGCTCTGCCTTTAAAAACTGACACTAGTAGTAGACAATGCATTGTGAGTATGGTTGATACAAGAAAAAGACTGAGCATTCCAATCCATGTAACTACACTCAAAGGAAAGGCATTGACTTCTCAATAAAAGATCGACAAGTAACAAAAATATTTTAAATGTGTATATATTGTTTTCTTGAATCCCTTCACAATTTACTGACAAATTTATTGTCCAGTGGCAATCACATCAGATAATAGGGCTTCTGCTATCGTCATTTCAAATTAACCTTATGTTCAATATGAACTAGGTAACATTTCTACCAAAATCTTTGATGTTTGTAGCCTTTGGGTTTTAAATCCTTGTCAACATAGAAATTCTCTTCTCAGACTCAACATACTATTACAGAAATCAATTGCAAAGTTTACATTCCAGTGGTCCAAAATCAGGGTAATGCCAATGGAAAACTCTCCATTGTAAAATGATCTTTTTCTCCTTGATCTCATGAAAACTTTTATGTTTGCTTCATAATTAAGATGAATAAACTTAATGAATTAATTTTTACTATCTAAAGTGAACTATGGTATATAAATCTCTAAAATATTCATAATTAGGGCAAATTTTCAAAAATGGACAATCACTAGTCATTATTTGTACTAGACACTTTGCTAAACACCATCTATGTTTAGCCACATAAAATACATTTATTTTTCACAGCAGTCATTTTATACATGATAAATAAGTTCCATAGATAATAAATAAGTTCCCTATGGTCACTGACTGTGATATAAGGGGGAAAGCCAGGGCGTTGCCTCCAGTCTCCTGAGGTCCAAAGCTGGGGCTCGTCATGATGCTATCAGGAGTCACATAGAATAGATTGCTTTAATGCTACTCATCTAAAGTCCCCTAGATTCTTTAGACTATCCAATTTTATTTCTAAAACTTGTTGATGCCATTTTATAATACGCAATTATATGATTTTATAGTATGCAACTATATAATTTTAAAGTACTAGATGCTCTTTTATAAAATTTCTTTTGACTAGAAAGATATACACATTTATTGTTAATTAGAAAGTACTTCCAAATTCTTTCGACTAGAAAGATATACACATTTATTGCTAATTAGAAAGTACTTCCAAGGAAAGATAATAAGACAATAATTCTAGGATTTTTTTACTCATTCATACACACATCACCTACTCTGGGCCTTGTGCTCAGCACTGAGAATAAAAAGGTATTTAAAACTTTGTTGTTGTTCCCAAGGAACAAGTGATCTGAGTAAAGAAGAGACAAGTAGTTGGAAGATGATGTGATTGCAGTTCTAATAGAGATCCGTACTAAATACTGCAGAAACAAGGAGAGGATGAATCTGCAGGGGGTAACATGGGGAAAGGTAGCTGTAATCCCCCACAGTGAGGAGTCTTTTTTTGTTGTTATTGACACTCTTTACAATTGCTGTTACATGGTGCTAATAAAAACCAGATGTCAATTTTGACATTAACTCTCTATGGATCACATTCATGGCTGCGCTGTACAGAATGCATTAATTATTGCCTGCACTCAGGTGGACCATTGCCACCACCACTGCCTTTTCTACCCCAATATGACACTGTGAATTTGAACTAGGTCTTGTCAAATAGAACAGGGACAGTCATTTCAGGCAGAGAGTAGTCTTATCAGGCACGGTAGTATGAAAAAAAAAACAGGAAGGGCAAGAAGTTTGGTGTAGGTGAGCACAAGAAACAAGGAACCAGGTTGCTATAAAGATGACTGAAAGTCGAGCCTGAGTCCTAGTGGTCTGGCTTGGGAATACAGTCTTTATCCTATAGGCAATGGGGATACTGGGTGATTTGGTTGTCTCTAGACTCCTAAGTTCAAATCTTGGCTCTGCCATTAGCTACCACATGATCTCAAACTGAACCTACCAAATCAAGGTAATGATGTAGTGTCTGCTCCATACAATTGTGTGAATTAAAGAAGATGATGGGTGCTAAATGCCCTGTGTGGTACTTAGAAATGAGTGGACAATACACAAGAGCTCACTGAAGAAGTTTACACAGAAGAAGGATGTGATTAGATAGGAGGTTCAGATAAATTACTCTGGTAACAATGTGAGGTCAGGAAGATAAATGAGGGATTTATTTTTGCAAAAATATAGGTAAGGTAAATCTGAGTTCCAGGTAGCAGTCGTGGTATCTCAAGCAGGAAATAGGTTCTAGAGATATTGGAGGAGAAGGTATGGACTAAATATGAAGGAGGGACGAATGTGGATACACAGTATTTTATTAGCCAACCAACAGTCAAGATGATGACTCACACACAGACACACACACACACACACACTGATTTCTTCTACTTTGAACGCTAGTTTATTTTTTTACCTATTAATAGAAAATAATGAGTTTTAATTAAAGGACCTATGGTACGAAAAATTCAGTTCTGATTCAGCCCTAGCTGGCTCTATGACTTGGGTCTCAATTCTCTCATTTGTAAATAAAGGAAAATATTTATTATACCCATTCATAGGATTTTGAAAAGAATGAAGAATAGTGTTACCAATAGCATTGCAAGTTTTATAATAGGCATTGAATTAATAAGAATGCAATCGTCCATGTTTACACACAATGTTACTGTGGGAAAAGAGTAACAGGAACTCTATGCTATTTTTTCAGTTTTTCTCTAGGTCTGAAATTATTTCAAAAGAAAAAGTTAAAACAATTATATAAGGAGGAGGCAGGGCAAGATGGCAAAATAGAGGTGCCTGGGGCTTGTTCCTCCCAGAGGAAAGGACCAGAAGAACTAACAGACAGCTAAATACCGATGGGAGCATCTATGGGAGGGCATCCAAGTGCAGCAGCAGGAGATTGGCAAGACCCCTGTGGAGCACAAAAGCCCGGGATAACAGCATAAAGAGGAGAAAAAGGCACAGGGCCTCAGCCACCATGTCTTCGACACTGGGATTGATGCAGGAGGAATTTTCCCTTGCTGCAAAAAGGTAAGCAGAGGGCCCACACCAATCCCCGTCCTCATCAGAAGGGCCTGCAGATCATTTTGCAGTACAAACACACAGTCAAGTGTGGGGATCTGCCTAGAAAATATGCATTGCATTACTCTAGAACAGGAGCACAAACTGTACACTCCCCAACCCCACCATCATGACCCACACTGATGCAAGATGGTGCCATCTTGCAGCCAGAGTCATTGCTAGGAGCATACCCTTTCCTGGGGCCAGTAGCCACAGACCTTATGCAGCCTTAAGGCTCTGCGTTTCTCCAAGTACACTCACAGGAGAAGCTGCAACACCCTGATCCTGACAGCTTAAAGCCTGGGCTCAGAGCATCTGTGACTCTAGTTCTGTAGTCTGGGAAGCTATATTAAATGAACAAATATTCAAATTATGGGTATTTCAGAAGGAGAAGAAAACAAAAAAGATATTGAAAACCTATTTAATGAAATAATAGTTGGAAACTTCCCTAGTCTTGGGAAGGATATGAACATCCAAATCCAGGAAAATCGAAGATCCACAAATAGATTCAATCCAAATAGGTCATCCCAAAGACACATTGTAGTCAAACTATCCAAAGTTAAAGCCAAAGGGAGAATTCCAAAAATAGCAAAAGAAAAATGTCATCACTTGCAAGGGAATCCCCATTAGACTAACAGCAGTAACCATACAGTCCAGGAGAGAATAGGATGATATATTCAAAGCACTGAAAGAAAAAAACTGCCAGCTGAGAATATTTTATCCATCAAAGCTATACTTCAGAAATGAACGATAAATAAAGTTTTTCTCAGATGAGCAATATTAAGGGAATTCATCACCACCAGAACAGCCTTACCAGAAATGCTTAGGGGAGCCCTACATCTAGAAGAAAAAGAACAATTAACAACCATCATAAAAACACCTGAAAATATGAAACTCACTGGTAGAGTAGATAAAAAATTAGAAAGAGAAAGGAGCCAAACTTTATCAGTACAGAAAACCACTAAACTGCAAGGATAAACAATAAGAGAGAAAGAAAGGAACAAAGGATACACAAAACAATCAGAAAACAACCAACAAAATGACAGGAGTACTACCTCACATATTTATAATAAAACCTTGAATGTAAATGGATTAAATGTCCCAATTAAAAGTTATAGACAGGCTGAATGGATTTTTTAAAAAAATGACCCATCAACATGCTACCTACAAAAAGCACACCTTTCCTACAAAGACACACATAGAGTGAAAATGAATGGATGGAAAAACACAATCCATGCAAAAAAAGAAACAAAATAAGCAGGAGTAGCTATACTTATACAGATAAAACAGACTTTAAATCAAGATCTGTACCAACAGACAAAAAACAGCACTATGTAATGATAAAGGGATCAATACAGCAAGAGGATATAACAATTATGAATATGTATGCACCTAACACCAGAGCACCCAGATATATAAAGCAAATATTATCAGATCTAAAGGTAGAGATACAGACCAACACAATAATAACTGGGATTTTAACACCCCATTCTCAGCTTTAGACAGATCATCAAGACTGAAAATCAACAACAAAGCATTAGATTTAAATGGCACCATAGACCAGATGGACCTAATAGACATATACAGAGCATTTCATCCATTAGCTACAGAACACACATTCTTTTCATCAGTACATGGAACATTCTCCAGAATCCACCATTTATTGGGCCACAAAATGTCTCAAAAACTTCAAAAAAATCAAAATTATATCAAGTATTTTTTCTGACCATAATGGAATAAAACTAGAAATCAATAACAAGAGGAACTTGTGAAACTACACAAATACATGTAAATTAAACAAATTGGTCTTGAATGACCAATGGGTCAAAGAAGAGATTAAGAAGGAAATAAAAAAAAATTCTTGAAACTAGTGAAGACAGAAACACAACATACTGAAACCTACAGGATACCACCAAGGCAGTATTACAAGGAAAGTTTATAGCAATAAATACCTACATCAGAAAGACAGAAATATTTCAAATGAACAGCCTAAAATTCCAACTCAAGGAACTAGAAAATCCAGAACAAACTAAATCCAAAATAAGTAGAGGGAAAAAAATAATAAAAATCAGAACAAAAATAAATGGAATTCAGAATAAAAATACAAAAAAATCAATGAGACAAAAAGTTGGCTCCTTGAAAAGATAATCAAAATCGACAAACCATTAACTAGACTAACCAAGAAAAAAAAGAGAAACGGCCCAAATAAATAAAATCAGAAATGGAGACATTATAACATAAACCACTGGAATACAAAGGACCATCAGAGACAATTATGAACAACTACACCAATAAATATAAAAACCTAGAGGAAATGGATAAATTCCTGGACACATTTGACCTACCAAGACTGAACCAAGAAGAAATAGAAAACCTAATAGACCAATAACATGTAACAAGGTTGAATAAGTAATAAAAAGTCTCCCACAAAGAAAATCCCCGAACCAGATGGCTTTAGTGCTGAAAACTACCAAACATTTAAAGAAGAACTAATACCAATACTTCTTAAACTATTTTAAAAAATGAAGTGGACAAAACTCTTCCAAATTCATAGTACAAGGCCAGAATTACCCCAGTATTAAAACCAGGCAAGGACACAATGAAAAAAGAAAATGACATGTCAATATCCCTGATGAACATAGATGCAAAATCCTCGATAAAATACTAACAAACCAAATCCAAGAGCACATAAAAAAGACTGTAGACCATGATCAAGTGGGATAGACCCCAGAGATGCAAGCATTGTTCAACATGTACAAATCACTCAACAGAATAATCACCAGAATGAAAGAAAAAAAAAAACATATGATCATCTCAATAGATGCAAAAAAAGCATTTGATAAAATTCAACTTCCCTTCTTGATACTCTCAACAAATTAGGTATAGAAGGAAAGTATCTTAATACATTAGAGACAATCTATGACAAACCCACAGCTAACATCATACTGAATAGGAAAAGCTGAAAGTTTTAACCCTAAGAACTAGAACAAGACAAGGATGCCTCCTCTCACCACCTCTATTCAACATAATACTGGAAATCCTAGCCAGAGCAATTAGGCAACAGAAAGAAACAAAGGACATCCAAATTGCAAAAGATGAAGTCAGGTTGTCCCTGTTTGCAAATGACATGATTTTATAGAGAGAGAAATCTAAAGATTATCAAAAAACTCCTACATCTGAAAACAAATTCACTAAAGTTGCAGGATAAAAAAATCAAAATACAAAAATCACTAGCATGTCTGTCTACACACCAACAATGAACTTGTAGAAAAAGAAATCAAGACAGTTATCAGATTTACAATAACAACAACAAAAATAAATTTAGGAATAAATTTAATAAAGGAGGTGAAAGATACCTACAATGAAAACTATAACACAGTAATTAAAGAAATTAAAGAAGACACAAAAAAATGAGAAGACATCCCATGCTTATGGACTGGAAGAACTAATATGATCAAAATGACCATACTCTCCAAAGTGATTTACAGATTCACTGCAATCCCCAACAAACAATGATGTACTTCACAGAAATAGAAAAAAACAAATTAAAAATTTATGTAGAACAACATGAAACCCCAAACAGCCAAAGCAATCCTGAGCAAAAGAACAAAGTGGGAGGGTATCACACTACGTGACTTCAAAATATAATACAAAGCTATAGTAATCAAAACAGCATGTTACTGGCACAAAAACAGGCACATAGACCAATAGACTAGAATAGAGAATTCAGAAAATCCATATACCTACAGCCAACTGTTTTTTGACAAATGAGCCAAGAACATACTTTGGAGAAAGGACACTCTCTTCAATAAATGGTGCTGGGAAAATTGAAGATCCATATGCAGAAGAATGAAGCTAGGGCCGGCCCGGTGGCGCACTGCTACAGTGCGCTGCTTGGGAGCATGGCGGTGCTCCCGCCAAGGGTTCGGATCCCACATACAGACCGGTTCCCGCTCACTGGCTGAGCGAGGTGCGGGCGCAGCACCGAGGGTTGCGATCCCGTTGCCGGTCCCGGTCCGGTACGGGTGCGACACTGAGGGTTGCAATCCGTTGCCGGACACGAAAAAAGACAAAAAGGGAAAAAAAAAAAAAAAAAGAAGAAGAAGAATGAAGCTAGACCCCTCTCTCTCACCATATATCCAAGTCAACTCAAAGTGGATTAAAAACTTAAATGCAAAACCCAAAACTTAAAACTTCTTCAAGGAACAACTTCAGGGAAACACTTCAGGACATAAGTCTGGACAAAGATTTTATGACTATAACCTCAAAAACACAGGCAACAAAAGAAAAAGTTAACAGATGAGATTATGTCAAACTAAAAAGCTACTGCACAGCAAAGGAAACAGTCAACTGTCTGAAAAGACAAGCTGCAGAATGGGAAAATACATTTGTAAATTATGCATCTGACAAGGAATTAATATCCAGAATGTACAAAGAACTCAAACAACTCAATAGTAAAAAAACAAATAATACAATTTAAAAATGGCTAAGAAACTGAATAGACATTTTTCAAAAGAATACATACAAATGGCCAACAAGTATATGAAAAAATGTACAGCATCACTAATCATCAGAGAAATTCAAATCAAAATCACAATGAGATATCATTTGACCCCAGTTAGAATGTCTATTATCAAAAACCAGAAGATAACAAATGCTGGCAAGGATGCAGAGAAAGGGGTGGGAACATTTTTGTTGGGAACATAAATTAGCATAACTGTTATGGATAAAAGTATGGACATATCTCAAACAACTACAGATAGAACTACCATATGACCCAGCAATCTCACTACTGAGTATATATCTAAAGGAAAGGAAATCAACAAGTCACAGGATTACCTGCACTCCCAGGTACAGGTGTTTATCACAGCTGTATTTACAATAGCAGAAAGTTGAAACCAATTTAAATGTCCTTCAACAGATAGTTAGATAAAGAATATATGCATAATGGAATACTACTCAGTCACAAAAAAAAAAGAATGAAATTCTGCCACTTGCAAAAACATGGATGAGCTTGGAGAAAAATCAAGTGAAGTGAAATAAGCCAGACACAGAGAGAGAAATACCACATGTTCTCAGTCATGTGTGGAAGCTAAAAAAGTTGAACTCATACAGGCAGGGAGTAGAATAGTGGTTACCAGAGATTAGTGGGGGGAAATGGAGTGGGGAGAAGGGTGATCAGTGGATAGAAATTGCAGAGACATAGGAAGAAATGCATCTAGAGTTCCATAGCAATATAAGGAGACTACAGTCAACGATGAAGTCCTATTCAACTCTGTACCCCACAAATATGTGTAATCAATTGTGTTTCAATAAAAAAAATTAAAAACAAAAAAAACCAGTAAAGTACTGTGTACCTTTGAATAGTTAGTCAAGATGATGTAGAACGTTCCCAACACAAAGAGGTGACAAATGTTTGAGGTGATGGATATACTAAGTGTCCTGATATGATCATTGCACACAGTATGAATGTACCTGAACACCACATTGTACTCCATAAATATATACAATTCGCATGGGTCAATTAAGAAAAATAAATTTAAAAGAGAGAAAAATAGAGAAGAGAATAGTGGTTACCAGAGGCAAGGAAAGGGAGTGGGGAAGGGGGCCGGGGAAGTATTCATAGACTGGTACAAAGTCACAAAGTTACAGGTAGATAGAAAGAATAAGTTCTGGTGCCCTAGGGTAACAATAGCTAATGATATTATATTGTGTATTTCAAGATAGCCAGAAAAGAGGATCTTTAATGTTATAACCACAAAGAAATGATAAATGTTTAGATATGCTAACTCTTCTGATTGGATCATTATACAGTACGTGCATGTATTGAAACAACGAACTGTACCCCATAAAAATGTACAATGAAAAATAAAAAATAAAAAATTTAATTTAATTTAAAAAATAAAACAATTATAAAGGTGTGAATGCACTGAAATTCATGTGGGAGTCTAAATAGCTGTCATCAGAGGTGCAGTTTGCAGAGAAATGAGACTGTTCAAGCTGAGTTTAAATGATGTTCCCGGTGGATTGAACGACTGCCCGGTGACACACTGACTCTTGGAAGCTCCCTTTTGGCAGCCTGCTGAATTTGCTCTTGCCAAACATTTCTTTCTTTTCATGTAAGAATGTCAGTAAACAGCCAAATCAAACAGGAACTGTTTGGCTTGTTTTAAAGAAGGCTTTGGAAAACTGCTTTGAGTTGCCATTTGTCATTGTCACCAAATCCTGAAGACACGGAGAGAGAAAACTGCAGTGTCATTCCTCAGTGTCCCAGCAGGAGCTTTCCTTATTTATTCTTTCACAGAAGATCAGTAGGTCCCGTGGAATCCTTCCTGGAACCAAAATCTCCAGTACCAGAAAGGCAGATGAGCTTTTGATTTTTAATTGAAAATTGACACTGTTTAGCAGCTTCCATTTCTCTTTGAACAGAAGAATTTTTAAAAGGTTTTGATTAGTAGGATACTTGAGTAGGAGAATAAAATTTATGTGTGTTTTCTATATGCTGAGGCCATAGGTATAACCACAGAAAAAAATGCAAATAGCCACTGCTTATTGCATATTAGCAATGTGTCAAGAACTTTGTTAAGGACTTACACATATTGCCTTGTTTCCCTCTAACATTAAAAAAATAAAAATTAAAAAATAAAACCTTACTGATGAGAAAACAGAAGTTTAGGAACATGAAGTGACTTGCTAAGAGTCTCTCCTGTTAGTCTCTATTTTCAGAACATTTATTTGTTTCTTAACACAATATACAGCATTCAGACATGCCCAGATCTGGGTAAAACTTAAAACAGAAATAAATATGTTCAAATAGCCATCATCAAAGCAGTCTTTCATTGCCGTGAAACTACTCCAAGTAAGCTTGACCTAAAATCACCACTCCCCCCACCCCCCATCCAACCATAGGAAAAGTATTTTAAAGCGCCAGCATTGAAGCAGAGCCTCTCCCAGCACAGATAATCACTGGATTGCAATTCTCCTCACACACACGTGTAAAGGAAGGTCTTTCAAATGGAGCAAATACTCCATTAAATACTCAATTAAAGCCATTTCCAGAATGTAAAAGGATGTGATTTAGGTCACACTCATAATGTCAGAAGTATGGGTTGAATATCATCAATGCAATGAAGCAGAAGAAAATAAGATTAAAACCAGTTGTTTGGCTTCATGTAGCTAAAACAACTGCCTGATTAACTAAATTTTTCTTTTTCTAACTGGTTGTCATGGTACTGTGCAGATAGAATCTTACACTGAGCCTGCAGAAGACAACAAATTTGTGACATTCTGCCTTGACCCTTATATTGCAATTATATTAGGGCTGTCATTCTGGGATGACATGGCCTCAAAAATCTCAGATATTTGGAAGAAAAAAGTCAAGGAGTGAGTGGAAGGCCATATTTTAAATTACTTTTTTGAATGGCTTTATTATTGGCAAATATTGTACATGTTCAAAACTCAGGTATGAGTACTAAAAATAAATTCAATTAATAAAATGAAAAAAATGGCAAAAGGCCTGCATTGCATAGTCATATATCAAAAAATACTGTTATTTCAATGCACAGACATCAGTCTCTTTACTCTAGGATAAAGGCACTTTTTTTACTCAATGAGAATTGCAAAAACAATGACAGTCATTGTTTATTAGACATTTATAACATACCAGAAGTTTTACATATATTTTCTCATTTAACCTCCCTACAACCCTTTTAGATAGGGTCTGAGTTTATCATATTTTACAAATGAAGAAGCTGAATTCTAACAGAGTAAGTCTGCTATCCAAGATCCCACAGGTAGCAAGGGGTGGGGTCCCTGTCTGCTAGATTCTGCAACCTGAAGTCTTAACTCCACCCTAGATAGACTCCGAATAAGCACACTCTACATTGGTGGCGTCCAAAGCTGACTCCTCGTCAGTTAAGTTTCTCATCTATCTTCAGCCCCTATTTCCAGTCTCACTGAGACCAGAGGGCTCCTTTCAAATAAACATTCAATGAATGATGAGTAATCAATAAGTTCAAAATGTAAAATCAAAGCTTGGAATCTAATGCAGCTAACCTGAAATGACCAACTCAAAATAAAGATATTTTAGCTCAGCAATAGCATTCAGGATTTTAATCCATTTCCTCTATTTTTAAGAGAGATATATTTTGCCTTATTTGCTAGCACTATTAAAACGAAGTCATTAAGGGCTAGAATTTTTGTTGCTGCTGTCATTGCTGTTTTATACAACAGATTTCTAGAAAGCCTTGCCTTTCTTCATTCTCTCAATTACGTTGTTATAGAGACCATGAGCATGCATTTATGAGAGTGTCAATCTCTCTTGCAAAACAATGAAGCAAGAAGCCTGTGGATAATATTGGAAAGCATAACAACTTAATCCTTTCTGCAATACATTTTAGTGAGTGCCTTGGAGATGGGGCAGCGACTGTGGAAGGGTCTCTTTAATCTCACTCCCCAGACACTGCATAGAAAAGACAGCAATGATCCCCTGCTCTCCCATGCTCTGGAGAAGCAAATAGATACCAAAAGAGAATTCAATCAGCACACACACACTGCAGCCCAGGGACTACGAGTTGTTTGCCCACAGAGGCTCAAAAGTGGAAGATTGACAAAGTAGGCACCGTGTTTCAGTTGGCAGAAGCGACAACTCATTATCTTACAACACAATCCCTAATGTTCATGACTTAAAAATAAAAGGAAAGGGACAATAATTTTTCATCTGTAATAGGTTTGATAGATCACAGCTCTGATTTCCCCCTCCTCCCTGGATTATTAAGTAGAAAGTCAATATGAATATGCAATAGAGTTGTGTCCTTCTTTCTTTTTTTGGCAAACTGGTCTTTGCTCCTAATTCCCAGCAGTACCAATTAACAAAGCATGATTTTAATGGAATGCTTGAAAGTCCAGGACTGGTGCTGTAAAAATTAATTGTCTTGAGCTGATTTCCTGTAGACACCGTTAATCAATATTATGCCATCTCTCAAGCAGCTGCTCGCTTCTTCCAAGCAATTCAAGAGAGGAAGGAATGTGAATGAGGTGCCCACGTGGTCTGCAGGTGTGTGGGTGACATTTGAATTTTTAACATCTTGGAATATAAAATCCTAGAAAGAAAATGAATTGTTTTGTTTTTAAAGCTTTTACTAAAGTACTTAAATTTCTTTCAGAGTGATCTACATTAAATGATTTAATTAAACAAGAGATGAATGGAGACTTCTCATGACAATGTTACCCAAAATTTGATCACTTATTTGATGCCAAACTCTGAAAATTACACCTTTTTATGTCAAGGAATATCATGTATAATAGTTTGGTGTATTCAGAAATAAAATGTTGCAGTATATATCACAGAGGGTATTTTTTAATCTCTAGATCAGCATGAGTATTGAAAAGAGCATTCACTTTACACCATAAGAACAGGAGCTCCAGTCCTGGCTCTGCCACCTTCTATGTAACCTTGAATAAGACAATATAGCAACTAACATTGTCGCTTTCTTGGTCAAAGTTTTCTCATCTATATTGTGAGAGGAGTAATCTCTAAAATTCTAGTTCTAAAGTTCCTCAATTTGAAAACAAATGGTTTGGAGCAATTCATGCAAAGATGGAAAACAGTGGGTCCTAACCAAATCTTTTCACACATATTCATTTTGCAAACATGAGAGTGTTTCAAAAAGTTTATGGAAAATTTTGCATTATCTTTTAATTCTATTTTCCGCAAACTTTTTAAAGAACGGTTGTACAGTAGTCCCCCTTTATCGGCAAGAGATACATTCCAAGACCTCCCAGTGTATGCCTGAAAATGCAGATGGTACCAAACCCTATATATATATTTTTTTTCCTATGCACACATATCTGTGATAAAATTTAATTTATAAATCAGGCACAGTAAGAGATTAACAACAATAACTTGTAAGAAAATAGAATCATTACAGTAATCCTCTATGCTAGCATCACTACTCTTGTGCTTTGGGGCCATTATAAAGTAAAAGAAGGGCCGGCCCGGTGGCGCACTGCTACAGTGCACCGCTTGTGAGTGCAGTGGCACTCCCGCCGAGGGTTCGGATCCCACATACAGACCGGTTCCCGCTCACTGGCTGAGCGGGATGCGGGGGCGACACGGAGGGTTG
>NW_007726368.1:886693-925259 GCF_000696425.1 Galeopterus variegatus | reverse complement strand
AGGGTTGCGATCCCGTTGCCGGTCCCGGTCCGGTACGGGTGCAACACTGAGGGTTGCAATCCGTTGCCGGACATGAAAAAAGACAAAAAGGAAAAAAAAAAAAAAAAAGTAAAAGAAGGGTTACCTGAACACAAGCACTGAGATACCACCACAATCAATCTGAGAACCAAGACGGCTACAAAGTGACTAACAGGCGGGTGGAGATGCTGAATGAAAGATAATCCACATCCCAAGTGGGATCGAGCAAGACAGCAGGAGATTTCATCACTCTGCTCAGAACGGCATGCAATTTAAAATTTATGAATTGTTTACTTATATAATTTT
Source organism: Galeopterus variegatus (assembly GCF_000696425.1). Taxonomy (NCBI): domain Eukaryota; kingdom Metazoa; phylum Chordata; class Mammalia; order Dermoptera; family Cynocephalidae; genus Galeopterus; species Galeopterus variegatus. The sequence continues at coordinate 924,935 of NW_007726368.1, read as the reverse complement.
CCATTTAATATTTTTGGATTGAGGTTGAGGGTGGGTAACTAAAACTGAGGAAAGAGAGACCGCGGATACGGGGGGCTACTGTATGGAATACCTGAGCATGCTAGTTTTCTAGGCCTGTACTGTTTGATATTACAGCCATGTGGCACATGTGACTATTGAACATTTGAGATATGCTGTCTCACATACACATCATATTGCAAATATTTAGTATGAAAAAATGCAAAATATCTCAATAATTTTGTATTGAGTACATGTGGATATGATAGTATTGGGGATGTATTGGATAAAGCCAAAATGCATTATAAAAATTAATTTTCCTTGATCTTTTTACTGTTTTTAATGTGGCTACCAGAAAACTCTAGATTATATATGTGGGCCTCATTCTACTACTATTGGACAGCACTGGTCTTAGCAGCAAGCAAAACAGACAAGTCCCCACTTACAGAGACTGCACTCAAATGGGGGCAGGAAAGAAGAAACAAGCCAAGTAAATAATTAATTTCAGATGGCAGTGCTATGAAGATAATAAAATAGGAAATTGTGCTAGAATAGTTTTCTTTAGATAGGATTCTCAGGAAAGATCTTTAACCAAGGTGACATTTGAGCTGAGACCTGAATGATGAGTTGTGGCAGCTCTACAAAAATCTGGGAGAAGAATGGCCCTCGAGCTGGGAAGAGCCCAAAAACCTTGAGGTGGGGCAGACTTGGAATGTTTGTTTTTACCGGACATTGAAATACTGGTAATGATGTTTATAACACATTTACCAGAAGTATTATTTAGACTCCGTATTTATAGGGCACTAAGCATTGCTTTAGGAACTGTCATATACATTACCTTACTTAATCTTCACAGTGACTCTCCATATATAAAGTTGTAGCATGGTGACCATTATACAGATGAAGAAACTAAAGCTCAGAGCATTTGAGGACCTGCCCCAGAAGGGCCAACATGTAACAGACCATGGGGATTAAGGCTCCCAGCTGTGCACCTCGGCTCTGAGACTCTTACCCTACAGCCGTCCTCTCTTACCATGTACCCAAAGTACATGGGGCAAGTAAAAAAGATTTCCCAGCAAATGGGTGTTGTCTTTGCCACTCTTTTCCTGGGCTGCTCTTTGTTGCTTAGTGGCTCACAAAAGAAGTGAGTTTGGAGAAATGCAGTTGCCATCATCAAATATTTGACAAATTGGGGCACACGTTTGCCCTCAGCAGCACAGCTAATAGACAACATTGTTCATTTCCAGGAAGAAAGGAAGTGACTTTAGATGCCCTTTCCCCTTCCTCTCTTCCTCTTTATTATTGAACATTGATTTTATTCATTGCATTTATTTGATGCTTAACAAGCTTTTTTGTCTATGGTTCCATATGACCTTAGAGAGACAACAACAACATTGTTCATTTCCAGGAAGAAAGGAAGTGACTTTAGATGCCCTTTCCCCTTCCTCTCCTCCTCTTTATTATTGAACATTGATTTTATTCATTGCATTTATTTGATGCTTAACAAGCTTTTTTGTCTATGGTTCCATATGACCTTAGAGAGACAACAGAACAGTACAGATCTAGGAAGCAAAGACACCTGTATTTGAATCATCCCAGCTCCACCTACAGGCTATGTGATTGCAAACTGTATAACTTTGGCACTCCTTAAGTCTGTTTCTTCATATGTAAAAAGGGCATGAAAGTACATGCCCTTATGGTTGTTAGGAGAGTTAAGTTAGAAGGTATGCAGAGAGTACGAAGCGCAGAAGCACATGGCAGCCCCTCAGTGAATGAATGCTACAATTCTAGGTATGAGCACACTTAGAGGAGGCCATGTTGCACTCTTGTCCTGGAGAAAACAAGCTGAAGCTTGGGAGTTTGAGCCTGCTAATGTCCTTGGGCCCCCATGGGTTACAGGGAAATGATAATGTATCCTTTATGCTGCAATATAACTGACTCATTTCTGTAAATTAGAATCTCACTGCCCTGAGTCCCAACCAAATCTATTCTCCATCAGATATCATTGAGGCAATGGCAAAATTGGGAGGAAAAGAATATACTGAACCCTTTTCTGGTAACTAAAGAATTGCTCCTTTTATAGGAAAATCCCCAAGGACAATTATGAACTGAAGCAGCTTCTGAAAGCAGAACCTGGTTTATATGAGATTCTGAAAGGAATGTCCTAATACCTTCAAACAGCAGCGGCTTCAGCCTTTGGACTACAGCTCTTTTCCCACAAACAAAGCACATCAGGCTGTGATGCACAGCGCTAAGCCAGCTCTTGGCAAATGTCTCACAGCTTCCCAAGGATTACAACATGATCAGTCGGAGGAGAGGGTCAAGAAACAGGAAATTATCGGGAAGGTGGGGGCGGGGGGCAGAGAAGGGCATGGAGCTATAACTTCAAACATTTTTCTATCTATATACCGATGACACTCAAACAGTATTTCCTAGCTAGCACTGATTCTATTTCCGAGAATTTGGACAGGCTATAGCAATAACCAACAAAATCCAAATGGGTTTAGGGCAAGAGATGGAATATTTGCTCTCTTGTCCAAGTGTTTTGAGTTGTCCCAATGAGCAAATTTTCCTCTGTTAGGGAAGTGTGGGAACTTGTTCAGGCTTCAAGACACCCACTCCATCCAAACTGCCTGACACAGCCTTCGGTCTACTCACAAAAAATATTTTTCTTATTTCTCTTCAATTCTGATTCACTACTGATCACCCACAGGTGGCTTTCTATAACTACTCCAAACTTTTCTGCGAGCACTGAATTGGGGTTGGAGTTTGGAAGGGAGCAAGCGGTCTTTCATTTATTTGCAGTGGATTGTTGGGGAGAGGGGGCTGGAGTTTGAGAAGCCCTTTAAAAGGAACATCAAAAGCAACAGTAGGAGACACTGTGGAAAGGGGCCACACTGTCCCCCACCTCCACACCTTCATCTTTTGTGATGCGGGTTGAATTGGGCAGAGTGTGTATAAGCTTTGAGCGAGCCTTGGCATCTCCTTCTTAGAGTTACTTCCCTGCCTGCTATTTCTGATGACTCACTATGGAGGTGAGAGGGTGATTGTCCCAATTTCCCTTTCTGGGGTGCTGCAAACTCTTTTTAGGAAAACCCATAAGCATAATCTTAGCTCTTGTGCACAGATCTAGAACCCCATACTCACAAAGTACACCAAAGATCTAGTACTTCATTGGGTTATGGACAAATGTGTCCTTAGCATGAACTTTTCTCCTGGAGTTACAGAGATTACAGGAAATGTGTTAGAAGATCCATTAGTTCCTCAATAGAAATCCATCTGGGTCTAAGGAGCACTCACAAATCCCAGTTCATTTAGAAGTTAGACTTTACATTCTAGGTAGAATGCTTAGCCTGAATTTTCAGTTTGTACCCCTCGACATTGAAGGACATGGACCTTCCATTGCTTCTGAAGGCAGTTGCTCTTCTGGTTTTAGTGCTGATCTTCTTTGTTTCTCTTTCCTCTAATGCCTTGACGTGATTGGCCCCAGGCTGAGTGGTATCATTGTAAGATCCCTTAGCTAAAACCTTCTATCGGAGTTATCCACAGAAAGGTGGAGATCTGGGACAAAGAGCAGGTGCTCAATAGATCTGGCTTAGACAACTAACCCTCACAGTCTGGCTGCCAGCCAGTTATGTGTTTCTATCATCTTTATATCCAGGTGAAATACCCTAAAATGGTTTCCAAGGAGATCCAAAAGGGGACAAGCAAGGATAGTGAAGAGGAGATGAGGTATAATTCAGAACTAGAAAGAATCCTAGAGTTCATCTAATCCAACTCACCATTTTCCTGTGAAGGAAATGAGGCCCGGAGACATGATGACTTGTCCAGTGACACTAAGCTTATAAGGCCAGAGCTTAAGAACATACCCTGAGTCTCAAGACTTCCAGGCTAACGCTCTTTTTTGCTATCCAATTTACCAACCCCAGGAATAGCTCAGACTCTTATCCTAAGACTATTCCCCAGCTGTCCATGTAACAAACATTCAGAAGACTCAGCATTTTGAACCGAAAGGACCACTGCCCTCAGTGTGAGGGGACCTAGGGTCAAGTCTAGCTGTGTCCAACTGTCCCTGTTGTCCCACTTTTAGCATTGAATGTCCCGCCCAGGAATAGCTCAGACTCTTATCCTAAGACTATTCCCCAGCTGTCCATGTAACAAACATTAAGAAGACTCAGCATTTTGAACCGAAAGGACCACTGTCCTCAGTGTGAGGGGACCTAGGGTCAAGTCTAGCTGTGTCCAACTGTCCCTGTTGTCCCACTTTTAGCATTGAATGTCCCGTGTCCTGGGAAACCCCTCCATTCCAAGCAAACTGGAATGGTTGCTTACCCAAAAATACATTTTAAAAACCAACAATTTGAATCACTCGGATATTATATTCACTTATGGGAAAATAAAAACATTTAAGTTAAGAACTGTTCAATTGCCAGCTGTGAAGTTTACATTACCCCTCTTCTCTAGGTTCAGGAATGTGGGTCAACCTAGGTCAAGGCTTTAGAATACATTTTTCTGTCTCTGATGGCCATGGGTTCTTTCCCACCTCACAGAACATTGTAAACAGCAAGAAAACAACAGCAAGGTAGAATGGGTAAGTAAACAGGCAGGGTGAGAAGATTAGAAAACATCAAAGAGTACTATTTATAGCCATTCTGTTCTACCCAGACTGCTAGCGCCTTGCTTCATGGTAATCTGTGGACAAAGGTTAAGAAGCTTGTCAAAGCTCAGTGTCCAGCATGTTATTTAATCTTACATTCTGCCCTGCCTTCTAAAAACTACTGAGATGCAGTCACTGATTCCTGACAACATGGAATATCTCTAAGATCTACTATTGTTAAATGTGCACTTTCAAAATGCAAGACAAAAAACAGTATTGTTTCAACTCTATTTATTCCAACAGGCTTTTCTGGTCAAGGCCCTTGGAGTGCGAGTTCTCTTGGCCAAGACTGGAAAGAGTGTCATATTCAATATTCTAAACTATTCATTCCAAGTTCTGAATTAGGAATGGGCAGCCTGCCTGAATGTACACCAGTTCTGAAATGTATTCCAAAGAGGTAATTTTGCAGTGGGAAGAATAACTTCTTTAGAACTGTGTGCAGAAAGCATACCAAGAAAAATGAAAGGCTGTGGAATACTTCTGGTGTGCAACCACATTTGTAGTTTTCACCAAAATATTTATTCTGGTTCCCCATCTCCCTAGAGCAGATTTTTGAACATATGGCTTGAGGACATTTCTCTATCTTTCTGTCTCCCTAACCATCTTGTATTCCAGTTTCATAAGCAGAGACATACAGTATGTTAAAATGATGTGTGGTTTTTTCCTTCAAAATATGGAGAAAATTAGAAAATAAAATATACTAACAAGTGGCACTCCTAAGGAACTTATATTGCAATGAACTCTATTGGCATACAAGCTACAGAAAGTATATGAGATTTTGTCCAGCATTATTCTTTCCATGATCCTTTTAGATCACATACAATTATGCCCACATGGAGCTAAAAATAGTTTTAAATTCTGCTGAGGTACAAAAGCAGAATAAAATGACAGGCGTGGTACACTTGCTAAAATAATCAGTAGTACCTCATACGTCTGTACTTTCAAATCTCCTTGAGAAAAAAAATATCTATATATACCAGAGTGGATTATTGGGTGGGAGTGGGAATGGGGTCAGAGAGGGCCATATTTGCCTGTGTAAACATCTGATGAATTAAAAAGACCATAAGAAAGACATTATTTGTCGTTAAAAATAAACCCAGCAATTTATGGACTGCACATTTCATCATCACGCACAAGTTTGTGATGTACCTTGAAAAAAGATGCTCTATCGTGTTTCATTTTTTTAATATTTTAGCTAAGACTTACTCTCTGTGTGAAGTCCTAGACACGTCTGGGCTTGTGTATCTCTCTGTCTCTGTCCATGGAACGTCATGTTAACAGCACCAGCTACTTAAAGAGTGTACTTACTGTGTGCAAAGTCCTAAGGACTTTACAAATATTAACTTAATAAACTTAGCTAGTATTAAGAATACTAGGTACTATTCTTATCCTCATCATACAGATGAGGAAACTGAGTAGAGAGAGGTTAAGGGACTTGCCCAAGGTCACAGAGTTTGTAAGTACCAGAACCATGATTCAAACCCAGACAGCCCGGTATTGGTCTTCACTGCCACCTCTCCAGCCCATGCCACTTGTTGCTTACACTCCAGACACCCTCTTTTTTTCCAGTCCCTCAAAAGCTTCAGTGACTTTGTGCATGTCCTCTTTGCCTGCAGAATTCTTCCCTGCTGGCACCTGCTCATCCTTTCCCTCTGAGCCTAGATGCACCTCCTTGCGAGGCCTTCCCAGTAGCCCTCTAAAGTTAAGTGTCTCCTCCCTGTCATTCTGTCTCTCTGTTCCTTACTTATATCTTTCATATAAAATGCATCACAATTTTTAATTATTTTATTTATTAATCAGCTTGTTTCTCTCTGACTCCCTTGCTAGAACATTCTTTCTACAAGAGCATTGCCTGTCTTACTCACTGCAGTCTTCCCAGCACTAAGCACGGTAACTGGTTCATAACAGGAGTCCACAAATATTGAATAAATAAATGAATGACTGATAAAGAACTCTCTACACAGTCTGGATAAATCACGTAATAAGGACAACTTTTAGGCTAAATTGAAGCTATGTCCAGGTTTAGATTCAGAAAATAAGGTTCTGGATTAGAATTATTTAGGGAACATGGCTTTAGCATATTCCATTAATTTGGGCCCAATCTTAAGAACTTTTAGACATCTGTCTTCCTGCAAATGGCAATAGTCATGTTACAGCACATGTTGGGCAGAACTTACTATCCCCAACTACTACCATTACAGGCCTTGCCTAAGACCAGAAATTTCTTTACTGGTTTCCAGTCCAGCTCTTTGAAGAGGAAAATTTTTCTTAAGTGTAGGATCTGTTTGCTCTCATAGCATCTTGTAAAGCCATGCCATCACTTTGCCTGGGCAAAAGCCAATCTAACCCCAAAGTGATACTGGTCAATCAGTGACTATATCAGTCAGAGTCCTGGCAGGAAACAGATGGGACACTCGAACTGGGTGATTTGAAAAGAATTTAATAAAGGGATTGTTCATAAAATTATGAGCAGGATCTAAGGAAACAAACAAACAAATGAAAATGGACAGTGTGATATTCCAGGACTAGCAGTAGTGGGGAGCTGTTACCACCCCCAGACATGAATGGGCAAGAGACACTAGTGGTCAGCAGAACCAGATTACACAGCGATGGGCTGTGGAGACAGTTGCTTGGAAGTGGTCATCTGACAAGGAGCCATGGCCTTCAGAAGAGAGATGCACACACCCTGTGGCAGTCATGGCAAGAACAGGCACATGAATGGGCAAGAGACACTAGTGGTCAGCAGAACCAGATTACACAGCGATGGGCTGTGGGGACAGTTGCTTGGAAGTGGTCATCTGACAAGGAGCCATGGCCTTCAGAAGAGGGATGCACACACCCTGTGGCAGTCATGGCAAGAACAGGCGGAAGAATAGATACCCCGACCTCCTCCTAATAACACCACCTGTTGACCCAACCCAACTCAAACCCAAAGGGATCACTTTGGGGGATACAGAGTAGGGTAGGGAAAGGTGAAGAGAGGATCTTGGAGGTGGGACTGGGATTGGGAGGTGGAGAAGGAAGTTATTCAGTGTAGCAACCCCTGAACTTACTGGGAGAGAAGCCTAACTAGGGTGGCCAATGAGTCCTGGCTTGCCCCAGGCTTTAATAGTTTAACACTTAAAGTTCTACACACCAGGAATCCCCTCAGTCATGGGCAAACTGAGATGACTGGTCACCCTAAGCACAGCTCACTTTATTCCTCCAAAGTGGGCTGGGAGTGTAAGTGGCAGACCTATGGTGGTTTCTCCCACTGGACCTAGGAGAAGCCATGCTGTAGAACGATGCATAAAAATGAGTCTGCACCCTGAGACACCCCACTGTTTGAGAGGGCACTGGTAGGCCTGCTCTGCACGCACAGTGCAAATCAGGCAGAACCCTGGCCAGGAGCCAGGGCAAGGCTCCTGGGGCTGCCTCTGCCACAGGTTGCTATGTTATCTTGAGCCTTGCCTCCTCTGGTTTTGGATTCTTCATCTGTAAAGTGAGGGGGTGCAACTGGACCAACGTTTACCAAAGTACTGACTACAAAACACATAAAATGAAAAAGAATTCCATGTTTAAATACACATGAAAAATTCTGGGTACCCTGCCCTCCTCTAGGAGACTCTCTGAGTGCATTGATATCCTACAATTTTTGAAAAGTCACACAGTAAAGAAACATATTTAAATTAACTTAACCCAATGACATGACCACAAATCTTTGCCCCGCAAGTCACACTTCTAGCACCACATGGAAATCGTGTTCCACAGAATGGGCTTTGGAAAAACGGAGAAGATGACCTCCGTTGTCCCTTCCAGTTGTAGAATTTTATGACTCTGTGACCAGTAACGAGTGGGAAATCATAGGATATATGCAGCTAAAAGTCAAGTAATGGCATTGTCAACATTACTTGCACAATTATGACAAAACCCACAATTTAGGATGGAGTCCTTGGCCACTGGCTTAACAACCAGGGAGAGAGGGGGAAATGTCTTTTTGGATAAAGTAGCTGAAATTCATCCAAATTTCTTCTTTAAATGAGGCTGGAGGTTACTGAGAATTCACAAGAACCTATTAATTGCCTTCCCAGAATCATGATTGTGACAGGGGGTTCATACCAGATGCTCCTAAATATAATGAGACTAATTTGTAAATGTTCCCATAATGCACTAATTCTGAAGAAGCTCGCTGTCAGGGGAAAGTTTCTCCTGACCTCAGTTAATGACCTCCTTACATTGTGAAGCATGAAGATTGATAGATCTGTAATTTTATCCCTGTTAATTTAACTGCAGATGCTATTCTTGGGCAACTTGGTGATCACAAGATTTGAAATATTGATAAGAGTCTATAGGACGGCAGTAAAGAAATAGCAGTTTTTAACAGACTGTGAAGGAACTTACAGCTTGTTAAAGAAAACTGGCTGTAGCTCAAAAATGCATGGGAAACTGACAGAGTGGGAAGCATTTAAGATAGAGTCAAGGAAGTAAACCATAAAATTTATATTTATGAAGCCAGCAATGCCAAATGAGCAACAGGAACCAATGTGGCTGAGTGTGGAAGGGAATACATATACAACAGCAGGGAGGCAGGGAATATTAGAAAAATACAAATCGCATGTTTACTGTAATGTTTCACCACCTCCAAATTTGCAGTTCAGAATGGTTGACAATATTCCGGACTTGGAGGCAGCTCTGCCTGGGAAGGTGTTGGACTACTCAGCACCCAATCCACCCCAGCAGCTGGGAAGAGTATTTACTGCTGGTCCCCACACGTCCCCTGGGCCCAGCTCCCCTCAGTCTGCCATCATGCTGGCTCCTGGGACATCTGTATATTGGAATACCCAGTTGTCACATTAGGAAATTCAACCGTACTACCCTCTGGGCTGTGAAAGATAACAGCCTTTGTGAGAAGAAGGCCTCAGAGAGTCAGGAAAAGCATTTCGTAGGGAATAAATTTCTTTTAGATGTTGTCAGGTGATGATGTTCTCTTTAAGCTGTTATTTACCTCTGAAATACAAAGAAATGATGACGCAAAGCTGAGAAAATTGTTGACAATTGTCAGTTAGATTCCTTGCCATTCTACTGAGATGTACGGTATTATCTCTGTCTTGGAGATGAAGAAACTAAAAACAGAGAGATTAAGCAAGGAGACCAGCCAGTGAACCATCGGGGGTCACCATTGCAGCTGAGAGAGAGAACCTGTAAGTTTGCAGTACTGTCTCTGAAATCTTTATCCCTAGAACTCAAGAAGGAGACAGAGGAATTAAAAATGGTACATTGAGCTCTTCTTCCATCTCACTTTATCCATTTCTTTTTTTTTTTTTTTTATTTTTTTTGTCCTTTTTTGTGATTGGTAAGGGGATCGCAACCCTTGGTTTGGTGTCGCCTGCACTAAAAATAGTACATTGAGCTCTTCTTCCATCTCACTTTATCCATTTCTTTTTTTTTTTTTTTTTGTCCTTTTTTGTGATTGGTAAGGGGATCGCAACCCTTGGTTTGGTGTCGCCTGCACTGCGCTCAGCCAGTGAGCGAACCGGCCATGCCTATATAGGATCTGAACCCATGGCAGGAGCGCCGCTGCGCTCCCAGTGCTGTACTCTCCCGAGTGCACCACAGGGCCAGCCCTCATTTTATCCATTTCTACTGAATATCCTGGGAAGGAAATATGAGGGAAGAAAAATTGAAAGAGGAATTATAAAATAAATATGGACGAGAAGAGAAAAGACAATTGGCATAAAAATCAAATGGTCAAATATTCTGGTGGTTACAGAACCTCCACTCTGCACTGTGGAAAACCCCGTGGTTGGAGCTGTTTGGGAAAATACAAGAAACTCTGAGCGGTTTAGATCCTCTCAGAAGTGAAGACATCAAATGACACCCCCAAAATTAGGCACCATGACACAAAGGGGCAAAAATATTGGACAGAAAGCCCAGCAGGCCTGGATTCCTTCCAGTTCTGCTCCTCTCAGGGTCTGTGTGACTATGAGCAGCAGATCACTGAGTGCTTCTGCTCCCAAGGTTGTTTGCCAAAGAATGGACATTCCCTCCCACTTCTGTCTCTGACCTCAACTTCTGTTCAGAGCTGCAATATATTTCAACCAAATGGCCAAGCAGAACTGAGCTTTTAGAAAGTCTGCCTTCAGACAGCTGACAAGCCAACTTCCCATGGTTTCTGTCAGCCAGCAGCTATACTCAGCAGCATGATCAGCCTCCAGATCTCAACCGATATTTTTCCTTTCTCCAAGTTCTCTGAGATAACTTGAGCTCATGCCTGTCTGCCATGTCTTTGGTACCCCAAGTTCCCCACAAATGGCCTAAGGTGAAAGTGCTCACAAAAGCCTTAAAAACCAAGACGAAGATGCTTCAATGTCAAAGCATTCTCTGAAATTCAAAATCCACCACTCCTATGATGGAGTCCAAATATCCACTCCATGTACCAGAACTCACAATAAATAAAACTGATACACTATTTCTGTCAATCTGTTTACTTTGAGTTCTGAATGTCTTGGATCCAGTATTAGAGGTTTCCTTTGTTCCTTTGTAAAAGACATTGCCTGACAAGCACAGAGAAAAGTATAGTGACATGTTTTTATAGAACATATCACCAAAGCCTTATTATGAAGCTTGAAGCATTAGGTTTTTGAATATATATTTTAAATAAATAGAAAAGTAATGATGGGCTCCCAACAATTGTAAAATTAGAGGTTCCAACATTATTCTAACAGATGGCATCCTGCTTTGTGTTATCATGTTTGAGTTAGCAACAGTCTTTATTATACAGAGATATTCTTCATTGTGTGATCTTCATAATAGGGATTAAGGAAAGAATATAAATGCAGTAATTTTGCAGATCTTATTGGTGGAAAGTGCTCATTTACTTCTAACTTGCAGCATGACTCTGTTGCTTAAAAAATGTTTCCCTGCTGTTTTTTAGCAGCAGGGAGAATACAACACATTGTTGTTAAGGTTGTTGATTCTAACTAGCTTTAATTAGGTATAAAAACCCATAAAGAATCAATAAATGCTTTGTGTTTTTCTAAAGAGCATTCAAGGGTGGGTACTTTTAATGTGTTCATTGTGTCCCAACAGTGTTAGCCCAAGAGAAATAATGAGGGAAAACATGAATAGAAAATGGAAAATACTCACCCTGTGTTCGTAACGCTTTCCGTGCAGTAAAGCATTTCAAGTCAATAACGCTTACTACTTACAGACTGGCACGATATTTTTTAAATTCCCTTATATAACTGGCCACTGATGTTTAATGAGATTTTCTGCACAAATATTACTTAGTCCCTAACAGAGCTATTAGCTGTTCATGGCAACTGTCCACCCTGATCCCATTCTTCCGTGCTAGCCTAATTCATCCCCACATCACAAGACTGGTAGATAATTTTTTTTTAAATGCTATAGTTCTTCACCTCTATCTCAGCATCGTCTGTTGACTCCACAACCTAGCACAATGCAATGAAAATATTAGCTGCTCAATAGATGCTTCTTGTATAGAAATGAATTTTCTCAAATAATCGTAATTCATTTTCTCGAAATTGTAGTGAAGATGGATTCACAAAAATACTATCTATAGAAACTGAACTGAGACAGTAAACTCCTTGCTTATAATTCTGACCATTTTTTTAATTTTATCAATATACAATGTAGTTGATTTTTGTGTCCTTTTACTGATTCCTCCCTCCTCCCTCCCTCTCTCCCTACCCACCCATCAACGTCATATCTGTTCGCTTGTCTTAACAAGTCATTCTGATCATTTTTTGGTTCACTTATCCTTTTGCAAAATTAATGGAAGTAATAAAATTTCTCCCCAGAAAAATTCACATGTACACATACACATTTGGTATTACATCAGTTCTAGGTGGTAAACCTTTTAAAGCATTTGATTCCAGGTTAAGAATCCCAGCTTTTCAAAGCAATAAAATGATCAGGGAAATGCTAGTGATCCACATGACAATTTTAGTGACATATACTAAACCAGATCTAAGCAAATGATGACAAAATTCTTTATAGTGTTTGACAAAGATTCTCTTTGACCAAACTCTAGCAGGTTCCTCTAAGCCCTCTTCTAGATGAGGTCTCAACTTTGGCCAATAAAGACTTGAACAAACACTAACATAGTTTCTAACAGCTCAAGGCTGTATCCCTAGGATGACCCTAACCCCTCTTGAAGTGCCTATCTTAGAAAACTAAAGGTTTCCTAGAGAATTTACTATTTGTTCTAGCCAAGACCTGAATATAGGGCCCCTGTCTCCCAGTCTCTACATGGGGATAGGAGCCTAACTTCAGTAAGCTCCAGTTAGCAAGCCAAGATGGGTTGAGCATGGACCAATCCCCCTCCCTTTTTGTAATTTTTCACTTCCCTGGCTCTACTGAACCCCTGCTCACCCTTCTCCCTACTCCTTCATCCTCCTTTTAAAATGCCCAATCACCTCTGTACAAACTGAAGTTGAGTTGAATTCAGGCTGGACACTTTTTCCTACCACAGTAGTTATTACTGATAAAAATCTTTACTTACCACTTTAAGTAGCACCCAGGTTGGTTTATCTTTGACATAATTATATAATTCAATTTTTAAGAACATCCAATATGCGCCTATTACAGGGCATTTGCACGTGGGGGCTGATTATTGGCTTCTCAAAATAATTTTTTAGTCTACCAAAGGCAGTAAGCATCTTGAAGACAGGGGTCTGTGTTTTTGAATCCACAGTCCCTGCCCAGAGTGGGCATTCAGTGTTTGTTATGTTTGTTAGATGAACACTTGGTTCTCTCGCTTCATTGCTACGTTTCATTGAACAGTTTGCATTTAGGCCATTAAATGCTTGCACAGAAGTACAAAAAGCCTCTGTCAATTGAAGATTACTCAGAAAAGATAAAGAATATCTCAATTTGTAATGTGAGTCAATGGGAAAAGTGATTTACTTTTCAAAAATGAAATTTACACAAAATTATTGCATAAATCAAGATCTACTCTCTCATGAATAATTTGAGTCACCTAGTATAATTTATAGCCTTTGTCGTGAAACCAATTTAAAGCCCTATTCCAATTTAGTATATCTTCTGTTGAAGCTAGCACAAATCCTGATACAGTAAACTTGTTTGAATTGCAGATTTCTTTTTTTTTTTTCTGGAGTAAGGGACACAAGATCTTAAAACATCAAGGATTTTGTTTGTTTGTTTTGCTTTTTTAGCTCTTTGCTAAGACAAATTTTGTTGTTTGCAAGATTGCTGCCACAAACAATTCTATTTAATGTGAAGGTTATACATAGCTAGTAGTCAGTTCAGCTAAAGAATAACATATTGAGGGGGATTACTTCACTCTTGTGGAAATAGAAGAAAATTTCAACTTCCCGATTGAGGGAAAATATTCATGGGAAAGAATTTTACTTACTTCAAGCAGGAATGTCTTACTAGGGTACAATCCCTTTACTTATAAACCCCTCAGCTTTGAGGTGCCAAACTGATTATTCAGGAATTTAACTTATTATTTGCTGCCATAGCAAAATACCTTAGTCTGGGTGGCTTAAACAACAGAAGTTGACTTTCTCATGGTTCTGGAAGTTGGACATTCAAGATCAAGGTGTCAGCAGCTTTGGCTTCTCATGAGGTCTCTCTCCTTGGCTTGCAGATGTCTGCCCTCTTACCGCCTCTTCACGTGGTCGTCCTTTCCTGCATGCACATCTCTAGTGTCTCGCTGTGTATCCTGATCGCCTTTTTTTTTAAAGGACTCTAGTCAGATTGAACTAGGGCCCCACCCTAACGGTCTTATTTTATCTCAATCACACTTTTAAAAAACTTATCTTCAAAATATAGTTACATTCTGAGATACTGGGGGTTGGGACTTCAACACAGAAATTTGGGGAGGAAAGCACAATTCATCCCATTACACTCTAGAATCCAGGAATTTTACAGTTCGCCTTCTCATATCCTTGTCATCACTAACCACATCTCACTAAACCTGTTTTCCTAGGATGAGGCTTAGAATGCCATGGTTTCTCTGTGGCTTTTCTAATCCCATGGCTCATGGTATTCCTGATGCCATTACATAGTTACTTCTGCTTATTTTTCTACTGCTGCCAAAGTAACCAGGGGCCAAAGAAGGGTATTCAATATAGAATTCTGAGTGACTGAGTTGTACTACTTAATTCTGTGTGTGTGTGTGTGTGTACTCTTCTTGATATGGAAACAAACCTCCAGTCCCTTGTTTGAATTTAAGCATCAATGAATCAATGATAATCATTCCACACATTCGTGTAGCTCTCTACAGCTCTTTAAAGAGGAGAACTGTTGAAGAAAGTCCAACAAAAGATACAGAAAAGGAAGAGCCAGACAGGAAGTAAGAGAACTCTAAGAGAATGATGTCAAAAGAAGAAAAAAAGGAGATTCAAATGCTGCATAGATGCTTTTTGGGATGCGGACCAATCCACAGTTTAGAAATTAAAAAGTCATTAATAATCTTAAGAACAGCTTCAGTAAGTTGGAATGGCATTATGGAAGCCAAATACAGTTGGTTTAGAATTTAATAAGTAGTTAATCCAAATAGCGTGTATTAGACAATATTTTTAAAATACAAGAAGATACAGAGAGAAATAAGATGGTAAGTAGTTTGAAGCATGGCTAGTGGAACATGGAGTGTCAAGAAATTAGTTTGTAAGAATGGGTGAAAATTGAAAGTGGTCATAGGCATAGAATGGGGAGAAAATACAAAGAAATTAAGAGTAAGATAAGAAATAATATAATAAATGAAGCAAAAATTGGGGAGAAGAAAAGGCATCCAAGGGACAAAGCACAGACAAGGAAATATTGGAAGACTTCGTAAAGAAAAAAGCCCACATCCTTCCTTAATAGGGCATTTGAGGAAAGATTGATTGTCAACGTGGCTAAAAGGAAAGACATCTTAGCCTCTCCTGGGGTTGGTAATACCAGACCATTTTAGCAGTTCCCATTCAATGCCCTTTTGAGATGATACATGACATGTTTCAAATGGCAGCTGGGAAAAGGAGGTCTTTTGGGAACTGAGCTAGTCTTCAAAAATCATTTTGGTGAAAAATCAATTAAGTAAAGAGTCAATGACCAAATTTATCAATTTATTTTCTCTTAACTATTTGTAAGTTTGCATTAATTAGTACTGGATAAAATTTAATAGATTTTTAAGATTGGGGAGAAGTTTCGGTTGACCGATTTTCATTTTATTCTTCGTACTACCACTTTAAGAAATATTTAATCCGTCAAAAGCTAAGTATCATGTCGCAATTTAACCCCATTATGAATATCTATAATAATTAGAAAAATATGTTTAAATACGAGTAATCAAAATTTCAGCATTTCCTATGGAGTTTTAGATTACACTGATTAAAGTATATTTTACTCTATTTTTTGCCTTGCCCACCTTTTGCCATATTTTAGACCCTTTTGCCAATAAATCAAGTGGAATAACCTGTTCATGTTGTTACTATAGTAATTAGCAGCCAAAACTTAACATGTGGTATTTTTAATGTAAATGTACATCACTTAGTGCATAGCTGTGTCACTCAGGCTCCTTAGGACTGCTGGAAGAGGCAGTTGTGAGATTTGCTGCCAGTGTATAGGGGGCAGCATCAGCCACATGGTCTCTGGGGGACTGTGATTCCAAGACCAGATATGTAATCAGGTCCATGGAAAACCGGGACACTAGCTCACTGAAGCCCAGAAAAGGCCTGAGGTGGAGTGACCCCAGGAACACTCTTAACTAATATACTTATGTTACTTGATCCCTCCATCCCAATTTTGTATTTAGATTTAAGTAGCTCAAATTTGAAGTCTTAATCACATGGTCTTTTATAATAATCCCATCTAAGCAGCCTTATTTCCTTTTCCCTTCTTTGAATGGCTCCAATCTCTTCTTTATCTGCAACTGTCATCGAGTCTATGTCTTTGTAATAAAGAATCATTTCCTAAAAGACTGATAAGGAATACACGAATGCCAAGATCAATTTTATTTGGCCCAAAAATACACTTCTCGTTATAGAGAGAATAACGAATTAGATTATGTAAGCAGATTTGTAGAGCTCTTTGAGGATGAGAGAGGGTCCCTCCTGACCCATCCATCCGGAGCACTGGCCTCAGGAGGAAGCTGGGGTGTGGTCCCGAGTCAGATTGCTGGATCCCACTCACGCAGCCAGCCTCAGAGTATGTAGGGCAGCTCTTCATAGTGGTTAGAAAACTGGAGTTAGGTTTCCCAAGTTTAAGTTCTGGTCAGTAATAAGCTCAGATCACTTATTACCTGACAGTTTGCAAGTTATTTAATCTTTCTCTGCCTTTGTTTTTTTCGTTCATGAAACTACATGAGAATTGAATGTATTTACATATATCTGTGTATGTATGTGTGTGTGTGTGTATTGTGTGTAGCACATAATATACAACAAATAAATGTTAGTTGTTTTGTACACTCTGAAAAAGTCTATAGATCATAGCTTAGGATCACATGCTTTTTTTTTTTTTTTTTTTTTTGGCATCTGGCCTGTGTGGGGATCTGAAACCCTGACCTCAGTGTTGTCTGTGCCACACTCTACCAACTGAGGTAAAGAATCACTCACTTTATTTTGTAAGTTCTTCCCTTGTTGCTTTGCACAAGGCAAGCCTAAAAAGTTGAATTTAAATTAAATGCTATTATTTCTCTGATACAGGATTTATTCATTCATTCAAGAAATATGTTTTGAATGCATACCATATGTCATTCCTTGTGCTGAATGCATAATAAAAAATAGTGGAAAATAAAACTGTCATGGTCTCTACCCTTGAGGAGTTTACAGTCTAGTAGAGAGGACCTCAAACTATAAATAAAGCACAATTAGAATACATGTGATGAATAATATGAAGGAAAAGAACAGATGTAAAATTCAATGTTTCTATCAGTTTAAACCTGTGTTTGTGACAGGTGGCAACTGGAATTGCTGCTGGCAAGCATACAGGTATTTTATTCTTCTCTTCACTAAAGAACATCCTAGTAGAAAATTAATCATGTCCAGGGTTAGTCTCCTTTAACATACTTATATCTGTATATGCTGAGGCTGTTATCATAGGATTCACCTATCTCTCCAGAAAGAGTCAGTTATTAAGCAGTGAAATCTTTCCTTAAAAGAAAAATAAAAAATAGAGAAAGTGGGTAATATGTACCATGACAGAGGATGTAGCATGAAAGAGGGAGAGAGGAAAATGAACAGAAAGTAGAAAATACTGCCTCTGGTTAAAGCAATGAGACTATGGTTTGACCCCAGTTTTTCTCTTTATTAAACTTTTTGTGATATTGTTATATTTTTCGTATAATTTGACAACAAGCAAAAGAAAGTGTTTTTCTGGCAAAAAAGAAAAGAAAATACTTCCTCTGACTCCTCTCCATGTTCAGTCTTCTCTGGCCTTGGAGCCACATTTCTGTGCTTTCACATCCTCATACCCACCTAAAAGGACTGAAAAGTACACTCCAAGGAGTCTTGGGCTCCTCCATGACATTGGCCCCTCCAGTATGGGCTTCACTGAGCTAACATGTCAGGGGGGGAGGCATCCATGCCTTGGACGTATTTGTGACAGGTCTCTCCATGCCCAGTGTACACGGAGATTCTTACCAGCAGTATTGGTGACCAGTTGTTTCAGTTTGCCTGGGACTGAATTGTTTCCTAGAATGTGAAACTTTCAATGCTAAAACGGGCATGACTGCAAGCTAACCGGGATAGTTGGGTACCCTAATAGCAGAGAAGTGTCACAAAGGCAGATATCTTATCTTCCTTACACTCTGGAGCATCTCCACTGTCGGGCCCCTAGTAATAGAGTGGGTGGTTAAATGTAAGGGCCTCTGGGGTCAGATGATGTGTATTCAAAATCCACCTTCCACATTCAAGCTGTGCAACCTTAAACATTTTACCCTTCCTCTCTGAGTCTCAATTTTCTCACCTGCACAGTAATGATATATTTCACAGGTAGTTTATAAGGATTAAATAAAATAAGGGACCCAAAGCTTTCCACACACCACCTGGTACATTGTCAGCCCATTTTTTGTGTTAATCATTAACTTTACTACTTTAGTAGGCCCTCAGCAAATATTTACTGAATGAGCAAAGAATTTCATGTACTTTTGATGATTCTACCATGTTTCTGACAGTTACAAATGTTTTTTCCTCTGAAAGCTGGGAAATATGGAGCGATGAACATAACAGCTCCCATTTCTCTATGCTATAGACTAAATGTTTGTATCCCCCCAAATTTCATGTTAAAATTATAACCCCCAATGGGTTGGTATTAGGAAGTGGAGCCTTTGGTAGGTGATGAAGTCATAAAGGTAGAGCTTCCCTGAGTGGGATTAATACCCTTATAAAGGAGAACCCAGGGAGCTCTTCTGCCATGTGATGACTCAGCAAGAAGACAGCCACAGGAAACCTGCCCTCATTAGACACCAAATCTGCCAGTGCCTTAATCTTGGACTTCCCATCTTCCAGAACTAAAAAAAATAAATTTCTGTTGTTTATAAGCCACTCAGTGTATAGTATTTTTGTAATACCAGCCTGAAAGGGGTAAGACACCCACTCTCCCCTCCCAGACCACCCCATATCACAGCTATGCTTGTGCCTTCCTACATTCTTATGGAATCCAGTCATATTCCTTTTGAGTCTCTCTATCGCACTAAGGTGTGTCTTAACAGAAGGACACTTCATTATACCAGCAAAGGACAGAGACACACTCTCTCCATCCTTCTTGACTTTTAGCCCACCTCCTCAGGAAGACTGGAATACCTCATAATCATCACTACTGTTAAATTGGGAAATGTGTGGCTGATTCAGCCAGCATCCAAGGAATATCAAAAAGGAGAGTGCCACACTGTGCTCTTTCCAGGATGTAGGAAAATGTACGTCTAGGAGCCAGGTCACACCTAGTCTATAAGAAGAGAGAGGTTGGGTTTCACTGGGCAGCAGGTTGACTTTGAACCAAACCAAAAATGGCAAAGGGCTCGCTGTATAAATGAAGCAGCCAACAAGTGCTATGCAAAACAATCTGGAAGCATTTTCACTTCCAAATTCAAAGATTTCTGGACTCCTAGGGAAAGACTTAGAAACATAAAGGGAAAGATTTAGAAAAAGTACAGAAAATACATTAATATTACCATGATTTTCAAAGAGTGGGGGATTTCTCCTTAAAACTACACTCAGTGAACCCACAACAATTCTGAGACATACCCTTTGAAATCTCATCCCCCACACATACACACATCCTATGAAAGTCACCAATACTGTGATTCCTGGTTATCCGTGGGAGTGTGTCTCATCCACCAGGAGTGATGCCAGTGGAAAACAAGACAGAATCCATAGCTGGTGAATAGAACACTGATCTAGGAGATCTGAGATCTTCATTTCAACCCAATTCACTTGTGACTGTAGCAAATCATCCACTTCCTTGTTCTTCAGCTGCTCCAGCACAGAAGGATCACAGCCATTTCTGTTCATTTCTCCTTCCCAGAGTACTCATGAAGGGGAATCAGGATGCGTGCATGGAGACACTCTTCACAAGATGAGCATGTGTGCATGCCTCATATTATTAAGAATAAAAACTGGATTCAAATATTCTGCCTAGACACTTTTGTCAAAAGGCCAAGAGTGTGTAAGTCCTCTGTAATGACACCAGTTCTTTGTACTGCTTAGGCTTTGGAAATGTGAAGGTATATTTTCAGGAACAGGAAGTCACTATACAATCACTCTCTATTAAATATTGTCAAGAGCCTTGTTCAAATTAGTTTTAACTTTACTTAATAAAAACCCAGAACTGTAAGATACATATTAATTAAAGAAATTCCTTTCTATAGTATATGTTATATAAGTTTATTCTTCCTTTACAAAGCATTTAGTTCACATTGAGAGAAACAAGTGGTTTATGACTATAAAGCATATTGAAAAATACAACTATCATCAAATAGAGTGTGTTGAATAAATAACACTCAGTCACATGAGTCAGCCAACTACTGTGGATACAAACACATTTTTGAGTCATGCTGGCTATTAATCAGTGGTAACATCAATGAACAGAATGAAAAAGTTCATCCCCAGCTGACTATTGAAGTGTTACTCATGATATTGCCCATTCATTCTTCATATAATTAGTGACAGTCTAGCTTTGATAAGATAGCTTGGTTTCCTATATCTTCCTGATTTCTTGGGTAGTGAACACTGTTCTAAGAAGGGATCAGAACAGCATCTGATTTCAACTCCACTTGTGATTGGAAACTTTGCTCACAAGAAAGTCATACCTGGAATAGGTTGAGTCATTGCCTGAGTCTTTTATAAGCCTATTAGTTTAGTTATATCAAGTAAATATTGCCATCAGTAAAAAGTACACAGTGTTTTCTGAATCACTGTGCCTAACAACTTCCCTTGTGGGAGAATGTCAGAAGCATGGAATCAATATCTTGACCTTACAGAACAAGTACCCAACTTACTATCCAATTGTCCTAGTTAGACTTACTACCTATTCATGTCCAGGTTCCTGAATGGTTTCCTTTCCTGGGTGCTAAAGATCAGACAGAATCAGCAATCAATCAACAATTATTGACAGAGCACCATATTCACAAGCTGAGTACTGACAGTCTGTCTATGTGGATTTTGATTTGGTTCTTCTTCAAGATACAAAATACTCTTCCTACTCTCAGGGAGATTACAATCTAGTGGGGAAGTCAGAACATAATCTTGGAAAGTGAAATAACCATGGAAAATGTAACCATGTGCCTGAAGTACAAGAAATGTCAAGGGTATCTGATTAAATGCTAAACGAATGATACTGAGATCAGTGATTTACAAACTGTGCTCCAGGTAACCCCAGGTGTTGGAGATGGAAGTAGGGTAGCTCTCAAAGCTGCAGCAGAAAAAAGAGAAGGATCAAATAAGTGGGGCTTTAGCCCAACCCCACATCCTGGCTTCCACTCCACCTCTACTGCAGTAACTTTTTGGTTTTTTGGCTTTTTGGGGTTATTTGGGTTTTTGGTTTTTACTTTCTATAATGAATCTTCACATACAATGTCATATCAGGAAAGGTCCTTGAATTTATTGTTTTAAACCACTCATGTACTTTTGAATTCTACAAATATCAAAATCATTTAGTCTAATCACTATGACCTGCTGTGGGGTTTCTTGGTAGAGGAATTACTAAAGATTTGGAAGATGTAAAGGATTTGTACAGGTAGAAAGTTTCTAGTTTAAAGGGTTACATAAAAGCACTGCAATGCCTCAACAAGTGGCAGTCCAGGACTCTGGACTGCGGTTAGTGTATGGAATCCTGCAGTCTAGGTTAGGCAAAGGGGACAGTGCCACCTGCCCAGAGGCTGCAGCACGAGTAAGTGAGAAAGTTGATTTAAGAGGCACCATCTTCAGAGGAGCCAAATCAAAATTCACCCAGTCATCATTTCATAGGAAGAATCCATGAATGCTGGTGCAAGACAGATATCAAAAAACTCAGAGGAGACAAGAAGTTTCCCAGTAAGTGGGCAGAGGCATGACTGGCCCAACAAGGAGCTTGTATGGGCGGGGTTCCTGGCCCAGCTAAGGCAAGCATCATAGCTGGATTAATTTCAGATACAAAGAGTGGGCGTCCTGGTTTGCTAAGAAACACTGGAATGGAAAAATATGGGGATTGGGTCTTCTTCCACCCAAAACCCTCTACCCTTGAATTGAGTAGGCACCCTACATACAGAGAGGTAAGCAGAGGACACTCTGGGAGATGCCCTGACACTATTTCTCTCTTCAGCTGGCCGCTGGACCAAAGAACCAGGGGACATCAATTCTGCTGCTATTTCCCAAAGAGAGAAAGTTGGAAGAAGTCAAATGCATTCTTCTTAGCATTTGCAATTAATAACAATAGAATTAGTGTGTATTATCTGAGCACAGGTAATGTGTTTTTCTAGATTATATGACTAGAGCTAAATAATCCACAAATTTATCATAAGCATTTGTTATGGACCACATGTTTTTGTCCCCACAAAATTCAATGTTGAATCCCTATTCTCCAGTGTGATGGTATTTAGACCTGGGGACTTTGGAAGTCTTCAGGGTGGAGCCCTCATAATGGGATTAGTATGCTTGTAAGAAGAGACAGGAGGGCTTGCTTCCTCTCTCTATGTCACGAAAGGATAAAAGGAGAAGATGACCATTTACAAGCCAAGAAGAGGGTCCTCACCAGAACCCAACCAACTTGGGACCCTGATCTTGGATTTACAGCTTCCAGAACTGAGAGAAATAAATGTTTGCTCTCTAAGCCACCCAGTCTATGGTAATTTGTTATAGCAGCCTGAGCTGGGGCTGGCCAGTTAACTCAGTTGGTTAGAGCATGGTGTTATAACACCAGGGTCAAGGGTTTGAATCTCTATACCTGACAGCCACCAAAAAAAAAAAAAAAAAAAAAAAAAAAAACCCCACAGCCTGAGCTGACTAAGCCAGCAAGCATTATTGAGCTATAAGAAAAAAAAAAAAAAAAACCCCACAGCCTGAGCTGACTAAGCCAGCAAGCATTATTGAGCTATAAGAAAAAAAAAAAAAAAAACCCCACAGCCTGAGCTGACTAAGCCAGCAAGCATTATTGAGCTATAAGAAAAAAAAAAAAATAGAAAATTTAAGCAAAAAAAAAAAAATTATTAGAAGAATATCAGAGTTTGTTGTAAAATTAAAGGTATTGACCAACCTCAGAAAGAACAAGAACAGGACTGAGAGTTGGGGAATCTCAGCCACAGAAGCCTGACAATTCCCTCTCATGCAAAAATTCGGGTCATCAGTGATCACTGTTAGAGATTACTGATCATGTGTCCTTCTGGATCATATTCATATACCCAGAGTGTTTTAAAGGTAAAAAAAAAAAAAAAGAAAACAACAACAACAAAAAAAAAAAAAAAAAAAAAAAAAAAAACCATGGGTTATAATAATAGGACTGTGAGCTCTCTGTGTAACTTAACAAAATTGCTCTAATTAATTCTAGATCTTCAGAATATAATAATAGCCAAAGACCACAGGTGAGGCAGCAAACAGAGTTGACAGCCCAGGAGAAGAAATTTCATCTGTCCTGGATGGAAACACAAAGAGGGAATTTTGAGTCAGGAGATAGGCAGCTCCTGACAGTAACATTTACAACAAAGAAAAGATGAGAATATTATTAAATATAGTGTAAATATATAAAAATGTAACAATACTTGAAACTAAATAGCAACTCTCTCCTTGAAAAAAGCATTATATTACTTTCTTGGGAAGCATATATCTGAAATTATAATCATTCGGACTGCTTTAGTTTCCACTCAGAAACATTTTGTTAAAAGATTGCCTTACATCAGATTTGAAAAGCATAAGCAGACTTTTACCAAATAAAGACAAAAGGATCATAAACTGAAAATAGAAACCAGAAGACAGACTCTGGAAATGAAGGGAATACTGACATTGTATTACACTTGGCAGTGAAGAAATAGAAATCCATAATGATTTACTACCTTTACATAAGAATAAAGAATTAACTGAAAAAATACTCAAACTATCAGAAATAGTAAGACACTTTTTAGCAATAAGTAGGGAAGAAAATTTATTTAACTTTGGAGGGGATTTGGCAGAAAGAGACTAAAATGAGAAACAATAATATCACGTATTAACTTTGTTCTTAAACATCCACATTTAATGTATCAACTTTGGCTGTTGTTATATGGCTTGGCAATTCAATAAAGTTACTGAAATGGAAAATTGAAATTTTTTATTGCGATATTTCCAATTTCTCCACTAGTGGAATAGTTTAATAATAAACCATTGCATATGCTTACAGAATTCTCATTAAAATGAGCAAGCGATCATTTTTCTTTCTATTCCTAGTTATCAGCAACTTTATTTACCAGTGCGTATTAAGTAGAAAACAAAGCTCCGCTAACCATTAGTGGTGGTACTTTTTTGAACGGGCAAATATTATCTATTGCAAAGACATAGAATTTTAAGGCTGGAAGGAAGGGGCTAGCCAGTTAGCTCAGTTGTTAGAGGGTGGTGCTGATAACAGTTAGGGTCCAGGGTTTGATCCTTGTACCAGCCAGCTGCCAAAAAGAAAAAAGATAAATAAATAAATAAAGCTGGCAGGAACTCTGAGTAGTTTTATGTTACATATTTCACATTGTAAATGAGGAAACTGAGGCTCAGTGAGGTTCAGTAACTTGTCCTGAGTAAAAGTCGATGGCAGGATAGATGTCATGCTTCCAGACTGTTCTATCAGAGCAGACTATCTTAGAGTTCTAATATTATTTCAGTAGTAGTTGTTGAACATAGGCCTACAGATTCCCATCTGGCAAAAAAAAAAAAAAAATGGGGGGAGCCAAAGAGGAGCCTTAATTTATTGAAAGCCTGCTTTATGCTTATCACAAGGAATTGCAGTTTGCGAAGGAATCAAATCCCATTTATATTCACTCCTAACTGGGAATGAATATTTTCTTATTGGCTTTTATGAATCTACCCCCAGCTTTTGCCTTTTTAAAATATTCTATAAAATGTCTCTTTTCATTCACATCAGAATCACGTGGAATATTGACTGACGACTTCCTAATTTGTAAGATGATATCTTCACAAAACTGCATTAATTCCTTTGTTGGTCTTTGCAGAGTAAATCTATTTCTAATCTGGTACCTGCCATTAAGCCACTCATATCACTAACTTATTTCCCTTTTAAGTAGCAATTTAGGCATGTTTTCTTTGGCTCAGACTCTACATAAAACATTTATATTAACTATTAACCATCTGAGTCAGTGGGCTGGATCAGAGAAGGAAGAGATGGAAGCTGAAGTAACCAGGGGTGGATCCACCTCTCAGTCAGTTTCCAATAAGCCACGTGACCTTAAGCAAATCATTTGTCTCCTCTGAACCTTTCTTTATGTATAAAATGAAGAAAATGAATTTCATGACACCTAAAACTTAAAACTCTATATTTCTAAATTGATCATTTTTAAGCCAACCTTAACAATAATTATTATGCTTGTACCCTAAACTTCCATCCCATTTATCCCTATACAGCTGATACATAGTTTAGTCCCAACACTGATACAAGCAAACAAACTACAATATAGTGTGATGTCTCCCTTACTAAACTATGAACTTTATATAATGTTAACTCATTTTTATAGACTCAATGCCTGGCAGAGGTGACATCCTATAAATGTTTGATGTATGAATGGATGGCCGGATGATTGCCACAGCATAATAGTAAGAGGAGTTTAAGTGAATGAATTTACATTATCTCTGTACACAGCCCAGGGATCATTATCCCTAACCTTATCAGAAGAGCTAGCACTTACATGTAATTTTGCCTATTTACAGCCTAACAGACTTCACAGAATATCTCTTGTAGCCTGATCTCTTTCTCCCTAATCTTAAGCTCTTAACCTTCCTTCCTGACCATAAGCTTTTTGGGAGCAATATCTGTGTGCCTGATTCGTGCCCATTCATTGCATTTATGAGGTCTTCCACCCATTTTAACTGATTAAATGAATTTAAAATAGTGGCCAAATAAAACAAACAATTCATTTTGTGACAAACTAATTTTTTTCAGGAAAAAAGTTTAGAACAATTTATCTGTGGTGACAAAATTTTGACGTTTTACCCTTTTATCTTTTTTAATCTCAAAATTTCATCCTATAAAGAATCACTCATTCCTGATGACTATTTTCCTGCAGATATGGTCAGTTCATAATTAATGTATCCAATAAGATATCACAGAGGAGAGGAAGCATGGTGAGTCCTTGATACTTCAGTTGCGATTCTAAAAAACAGTACAGTATATTTTCATGGTTCCCATTTATATAAAATGCAGTGATGTGTCATAAGCATTCCCCCTGCCTTGCACGCAAATTATCTCTGTGGTGCTTTAACAGATTCTTTGTCAAATGTTAATGGCGCACTACTCTGCATGATACGGAAGAATAACAGAATTGACTTCCAGCAGGATGAACTGCCCTCTTTGACCTCATTATCATATGGTTCCAGGGTATTTTCCTTAAGAAGATGTATTTTTGTTCTCAGACATGTCTATTTCTCTGGTTGATGGATGTTTTTCTTGCATGCAGTTCTCTTTTCAGGCAACATAAGTTTGTTGATTGCTATCTCGTAACTTTCACATAGTCACAATTCCGTATCAGCATAAACAATCTATATTAACACATACATAATGTTAATATTTTCTAACTCACTTTTTAAATAGTCACCATGATTCTAATTATGCTATTAATCTATTGTAATTATACTCATTATTACAAATACGATTCGTTCATGGGGATTTTCATTATTATAAGTACTATTTCATATTAGTGTTATAAATGCTACCAATAAACCATAATTGTTAGAAACATCCTTGATGTATTTACTATTTGTTTCATCAGGTCCCACATAATCAACATGGACATATTTATGTCTATATAAGCTTCAAAGGAACCAAATAATCTTTAACTCCTAAAAAGTTACTACCGTATTTAGAAAAATAATAGCTAAGATTTACTGAGCACCTGCCATGTGCCAGTTACTGTACTTAGCACTAAATGCACTAAGGTAGACTACCTCATTAATGTTCACAGGGATCCTCTGAGACAGAAGCTTTAATTATCCCAATTTTACAGATAATAAAACTGAAGCTTAGACAGGTTAAATAATTACACAATGTTTACAGCTAGTAAGTGATAGAGCTAGAAATGGAACCCAGACAATTTCACTCCATGTTATTGTGTTTTGAGGGTGAGGATGAACCTGCTCATTTTAGAAGATAGTGTACTTTTTGTATGCATATAACTATTTCTCCAAACTCAAGTTTACATATCATTTTAAAATTCTGTCTTAAAACCAAAAGTATACAAAGACTATAAATTTGAATATTTGCAATAGAAATTACAGGCTATCAAAAATATAATGAATCATTATTACTGAGAAATTAGCAAATAGAGTAAATCAAAGTAGGAGCATGTTATATAATTATCAGCATAGTTTCCTAACTGTGAATTTGCTAGTGCTGACTGATTAATTTTAGAGTTAATAAGCTTATTCACTGTGTACCTTAGCAGCTTTTTCTTTTTAGTGTGTAAGGTTTAAAGTTTAATTTCTTTTCACAAAGATTAATCAGAGATTTTCTATCTGCCAAAAAATAATAAAGCAAAAATGATTAAAAGTAAATTTAACCACAAAGGTTTTGATAATACTACACTACATCCCATCCATTTCTGAACTGATTTTTGTAAGAAAGCAAATATATAAAATCTGATATTCATTGTTTCCTTTATTATTTTCCATTTGCTATAGTTCAATTAGTAACACATTCATAAGGATTAAGTACATAAAATAGATATGAAACCGTATTCTCTCTGAAAGTTTAAAGAGTCTATGAACCTTGCAGAAAATATGCATACTATATTATCTTAATAAAGATAGCTCACAAATCAAAAATATTTCTTGGTTTTATGATCTGAATTTGAAACTATATGAAACTTAAGAGCCAAAATACTCCCTGCTTTTAAATTTGTTTTATGAAACTCAAAAAGTTTAAATATTTCCACTGGGGAGCAAATTAAGTACCTTGAGATTATCTAGATTTCACCCACCCAAGTAGACCTCAGAGTAAAGTAATCCATTATGGTCTGTTTCAAACCCTCATGCACACATCAAAAACATATTGAGGTTTATCATATTCAAGACCCTATGAGACACACTCTATGGAATATCCTTTCAAAGAGCTTGTCTTTGGACTGTTTCCTTTTTTGGTCTGTTTTTAATTGTGAAAATAATAAAACAGACACCTGTTTCACAACACCTAGATTTAAGAAAGGTTATATTTTTCTTAGCCTATTTTTATTACATTAAAATCCAGGTGGAAATATCAACAACTCAGCTTTTCACTTAGAATTCTGTATACCCAGGCCTTCCAAGTCATATGATATTATTAGGTTTGTGTTGTGCAAAACTGTCTACTAAAATTTCCCTTCGGTTGAAATAGAAATGAGAGTTAGATACAAAGGTGATTTTACACGAGTACTTTTCAAGAGCCATATTGCTTTTCAAAAGAAATGGAAGCTGGGTAACATGATAAGTGGTTATGAAATTCAGTGGTCTACAGAAGGCAGAGCTGGATTTCGGTACTGGTTTTGTTCCCTCCCAGATATGTGGACTTAGATAACTTTTCCTTGTCCATAAATAGACACAATTGTGTTAGTTCCCTATTAGAGTTTTTGGGAGGGTAGAATGATGTAAGTAAAGCACTTAGCATAATGCTGGGAACAAAGCACATGTTCAATGTATGTTAGTCATCTCCATAATTATTAGCAAAGAGGTAAAGTGGGGAGGAAGAGGTAATTTGTCATTTTTCAAGGGATGTTGCAACAACAATAAAAAAAAAAGCGATGACAAGAATTTATATCACAGTCTATGCTTCCTTGGAGTTTTATTATAAAGTGACTAAGTTTGGGTTGGACTGAAGAATGAAGTGCAATTTCCTGATGATTAGTAATGTTGAGCACCTTTTCATATACCTGTTGGCCATTTGCACGTCTTCTTTAGAAAATGTTTATTCAGATCTTTTGTGCATTTTTAAATCAAATTATTTGTGTTTTTTGCTATTGAGTTGTATGAGTTTCTTACATATTTTGGATATTAACCCCTTATCAGATATATATTCATCAGGAATATTGGCCAGTAATTTTCTTTTCTTATAGTGTCCTTATCTTGCTTTGGTATGAGAGTAATGCTGGCCTTGTAAAATGAGCAGGGAGATGCAAAACCACAATGAGATATTGCCTCACATCTGTTAGGATGACTATTGTCAAAAAGACAAGCGAAGACAAGGGTGAGAGTGTGGAGAAGAGGACTTGTACGCTTTAGTGGGAGTGTATATTGATGCAGCCATTATGGAAAATAGTATGCGGTTTCCTCAAAAAATTAAAAATAGAACTATCATATGATCCAGCAATCCCGCTTCTGGGTACATATTCAAAGGAAATGAAATCAGTAACTCAAAGAGATATATTTGCATTCCTATGTTAATTGCAGCATCATTTCCTTCCTTTTTATGGCTGAATAATGTTGCCAAGATATGGCAACAACCTAAGTGTCCATCAACAGATGAATAGATTTTTTTAAATGTGATATATATATACACACAATGCAATACTATTCAGCCATAAAAAAGAAGGAAATTCTGTCATTTGCAACAACATGGATGAACATGGAGGACATTGTGCTAAGTGAAATAAGCCAGACACAGAAAGACAAATAATGTATGATCTCACTTAATATGTGGAATCTAAAAAAGTCAAACTCACAGAAGCAGAGAGTAAAATGGTGGTTGCCAGGGGCGGGAGGTGGTGGGGAGAGGAGGGAAATGGGGAGATTTGGGTCAAAGGGTACAAACTTTCAGGATAAATAAGTTTTGGGGATCCAATGTACAGCATGGTGACTATAATTAACAATACTTTATTGTATACTTGAAATTTTCTGAGAGTATATCTTAAGTGTTCTCATCCAAAAAAATGCAAATACAAGTATGTGAGGTGATGAATGTGTTAATCAGCTTAATTGTGGTCATTATTCAAGATGTACACATATATCAAATCACCACATTATACATCTTAAATATGTACAATTTCTACTTGTCAATTATACCCCAATGAAGCTGAAAAAAAGAAAAGAACAAAGCGTGCCTGTCTTTCATTACCATAAGCTATGCGGTTAAGAGATGTGAAATGAGTATTGACCTACGGAAGAACCACATGCTCTGAGGAAATTGTGAATAATTAACTTGTTACATCGTTCACTTAAATTAACCATTGGTCATGTTATGAACCCTTTGGTCATGGTTGAAGAAATTGTGTAAAACCATTATGCTTACAATACAAAATTCTATGTGCAAAATTCCTTACTTGAAAGGAGCTCAAAGATCCCATTAGAAGAACTAAATTAGAGTTCTGTTAAGGCAAATAGATCAAACAAGTGAAATGCCAATATTCTAGTTATTTTATGCTAATATTGACTATAAGGATGAACTATAGAAAATTGCTCCTTTTATAAGTAAAAAAAAATAAGGTTAAACATTAATAATTTTACAAGACTCAACCTAATAGCTTGGCTGGGCTTTCTCAAGATACAGCAGACTATGGGATAACCTACTCTTTTAGCAGCCAAAGTAGAGAGGTTAGACAAAATAGTAGAGATCCAATTTTCTGAAGGAAGCTGATGAACCTAAGTATAATGACATTATGAAAGTACACTTGGATATGTTACATCAGTCATAAGAATGTATTTTCTTTACAGCAATCCTTAAGTAATCCTTGAGCTGCCAATTATCCTCAAGTGGCCAATAATCCAATTTTACTGGTTATTAATTTACATGTATGTCAAGGGTCAAGGCCCCCTTTTGAATAATTTTGAGCTCTGAACTAAATCCTATTCTTAAAAAAAATCAATTTTAGGTTATGACAGACATAGTTATTCTACACTACTATGAGGTTCGTCACTCATTCCATGGCATATGAAAAACCTCACTTTCCAATGCGCTTGCAGTAAGATGGGACCATATGACTGGTTCTGGCCAATGGAATGTGAGCAGGAATAATAAGAGTCACTTCTCAGGGCTGAAAAACTGAAAAGGCCCAAACAGTGCCCTTTCTCCACTGCAGTAACCAAGGAGGCCTTGAATTGAGATTGCAGAACCGCAAGATCAAAAGAGCCCAGATTGCCAAGTCACCTCATGGAGGACTACTGCCCTGAAGAGTCACTCAAACCCACAGGGTCTTTGTCTGAAGAAGAAATTAACTTTTATCTTTTAATGCATTGAGAGTGTGAAGCTGTTGTTACCTCATAATAACCTAATCTATCCTGACTACTACTGTCTTCAGGCAAGATTATCCCTCAGATGCTGTGCTTAGCAGATTACCAATGGGCTATTAAAAATGCATAGAAAAAAAATATTGAACGAAAATACTCTAAAATGACCTCATGAATGCATAAGACAAAAAGCCTAAAAGTAAACATATTTTCTGCACTCTCACCAATCAGCTCAATTCCAGGAAATAATAGAGTATGTGGGAGTTGAAGGATTCGATTTTAATTTACTAATATTTAATGATATTTATTGTTGCTATCACTTCAGACTTGGAATATTCTTCCAAAATCAGATACCTTGCTCATACTGGCACTCTAACGTTACAGTTTCAGAATTCCATGTAACCCCTGCAATAAATTCCAGATCTTACAGTTTCTACTCACAAAACATGTTATCAGTGGAAAATGAATACATTACAACCATAAAATAATTTATTAGGCGCTGTGCCTTAAGAAAACAAAGCAGATAGAATCCTTATAATCAAAGACTTACCTTTTTTTATGAAGGGGAAAAAAGATTTTGCCCACATGTACAAAATCCGTCTGGACAGACTTGACAGAGATGTCATTTTAGCATCCATTGTTTTCTTTTGTAATAAAACCCAGAAAGCATAGTACTGTAAAAATATGAATCTTTCAACCTCTGAGACTCTGTTAATAAGAAAATTAAATGAATCTTTTGCACAATCCATGGGAATTTGGTTATAGAATTTACAAGCCACATTTGTAGGAACTACAAATAAATTTCCAAATTCCTTTCAGAAATATTCTACCGTATTGCAACTTCCAAGGTCGGAAGGAAAACAAAGATCAAAGTTAAATAGATAAGATTATAACCAAATCTTAACAATTTTTTCCTTTAATTTGTGTCATAAAATCTTATATTAACTAGCTTATCAGGAATATCACGAAAAATATAGTTAGCAAGCTTAAAGTCTGGATTCTAGAGCCAGAAGTTCAAATGTGGGGGGAAAACCAAGGAACTAAGGTGCCTTCCAGAATAAATATGAGTGTCCTAGAAGTAACAGAGAAAAAAATATTCAGTGTATTTTAACGGCTAAACTGCAGGGTAACTTCATGCCCCTGGGAAAAAGAAAATCTTTATTTTCTCGTAAAAGAACAAAGAACACACACATTTCAAGAACTATAAATGCTGTAACTATGGAAAGGCCATCTGGGCAACTAGATTATCTCTACCGTACATTCTTCACTCTTTTATTTGGTCCTATTTTAAGTACCTCAGGAAATTGAGTTTCCATCACTCTCCTTGAAAATTTTTCTACCAAACCATTAGATGTTATTGCTAAGTAGTAACCAATAATCCTTACCAACTAGTTTAAAGTACTCTGCCTGCCCATTTCTTACTGGCATTTTTATTACTATTTTTTAATTAGGACCATCTTCCTAAAATAATATTTTTCTGTGAAGGTTAAAGTTCTAATTGGGAAAAGAGTAGCTGACAGTGGCTTAGTGGTGAGTTAATTTTTGAGACTCCTAAGGAGAAAAATAAAATAATCTGTAAGGTCTCCTCTCACCCTTTACTAATTGCAAAATAAATATCTAGGAGAGATCCCTTTTCCTTCATGGGCATTGTTTGGGGTAGGGGCATTTGGAGAATTCAAACATCCTGGGCTGCCTGACACATATATGTGTGGGCAGAATGAGGTGTAGACAAAGGTGACCTACTTTCTCTAACTCATACTTGACAAGAAAGATACCATTCTCACCAAGCTCACTCTGAGGCAGCATGTCACAGTGGAAAATTTGCAGAATGAGAAGTCAAGAAGCTTGCTGTCTAGCCTTAGGTCTGCCAGGATCCAGCGATCTGACCATGGGCAAGCTCTTCAGCATCTCTGATCCTCGGCTTCTTCATTCATGCAATGAACTGTAGCCAAGTCTTCAACCTCAAAATTTTATGATGTGATACTATCTAAGAAACCAGAACTAGAGTGTCCTTCTACTGAAGATATGCTGATATCAATCATTACACAATGTTTGTGGCTGAATAACAGAAAATTGATCAATTCATCTTGCGAATGAACATGCTAAGTTTTAGAGTGGAGGAGGGAGTTTTTTGAGAGCTTGAAAAAAATAAGACAATCCTCCTTATGTGTGAGAAAGAGCAGTGAGAAGAGTTTGACCATGTATTAATATTACTTCCTGGGTAAAGTCATTTTATTATGATCTGTAGTAATCCAAAACTGGGGTAGCAGGGCAACCAAGGTCCCTAAGTCAACCCCAAACTCCTTTATTTGGCAAAATCAATCTTCTCTGCTAAATATCATAGTAAATTAATAAAGTTTCTTCTCTTATTTCCCTTGAAATTGCACAGTGATCAAAATGCAGAAGAGAGAAGAGAGATATAGAAAGGTGCTGTATACGAAGGAGAGAACAGAACTATGGTTACTAGACGTGGGAAAAGGGGAAGGGAAGGAGGCTAGTGAGAAATTTGTTAATGGACACAAGGAATGATTGGGTTTTGCAATGATGAACATGCTAATTATCTTGATTTGATCAGCACACATTGTAAACACGTATTGATATTCAATTCTGTATCCCACAAATATGTATAACCAATTATGTTTCAATAAAAAAAAAGAAAGGTGCCGAGCAATCCATACCCTGAGTAGATATTTTGTGATGAAGAAGTGGGTTATTTTTTCTTCTCTTTCAGGATGAGTGTTTTGGCTTCTAATAAATTATTTTACCCCTAGATAAGTAACTCAGTGTTTTACAACCTTTTCTGTTAAGCACTCCATCAGTTAAAAATGTTCAATATATGTCCTCACTATGTATGTATGTATTTATCATATTGTTTATTTATTACATACACCATTATACATTATAAAACATACACACAGTTAAAATTATTTTTAAAATCATTTAATGATGAGATAGATCATATGTGTTAATTTCTTGCTTGCCATACTGCTTCATATTATCATTAGTCTACATCTCAAAGTACAATATATACCTAAGGCAAGGCTCATTGTTAATAAAAGTGGATGTAAATCCACCTTTCAAATGTCTTCTTGAGTATTTCAATGAGAGGGAGGAATGAGATGACTTCTTGTAAGACTCAATGACATCATCAGTATGTTGACCTCCCGGTATGCCTAAGAATACAGTAGGAAAAGCGTCAGCTCTGCCAATTTCCTGTTGTTGCTTATGCGTGTATTATTAGCATTATCTTCTGTGCAGAAATCCTTTTAAGCCACTTTTCCATTTTATGATTTCCAGCTAGATTAAACTGGATAATAGAATCTTTAATTCCTTAAGTGAACACACATCAATAAGATTAAACACAATGGGAATGAAAGAGGTGGTGGAACAGTATGTGAGCCCCCGCGTGTGTTGTGAAGATCCTACTATTTTCTCAGGACACCTCTGAAAGGGAGGACAAGAGACCAGCTGACCTATGGGCAAGTGAAGGTGCCGGTGTCAATGTGTATATTGCATATTTGCACATGTTTAGTTTCTTTTTTAACAGAAAATATAAACGGAAGCTCTAATACACATTTATTCCCCACAGCCTACTTTGGACACAAAGAAAATAAGCAGTTGTGGTAGGTAACTAAAGTGTTCTCAGAAGCATCTGATATTTTGCTTGAATATCAATGGGTCACGCTTAAGTTCTAAGTACAGAGCTGCATATGAATCCTTCAGTATGCCCGGTAGGAAATTTTTATAGAGTTTAGAAGCTGAGTTCTCTCTGAAAACAGCATTTTCACCATGGTGACTGGATCATTCTTTCTCCTCTGAGCTTCAACTATTCCTGACTTCAGCAAAAAAAACAACAGAAGGTATTTGTTTATCTTGAACATTTATTCTATTTTCAGGTCAAGATAAGACTAATCTTCAAGCCTCAATTATTCTGGGAGGTGCTGCAAAAGAGTTGTTTATTGGTTAAAGGTCACACCATTACACTATTCAATTGCATTAATGATCTTGAAATGATTAGTAATACTGTGTGAGTATAGATTATATCTAACTTTCTAGTTTCTGTTATATTCTTTGTAATTTGTCTTAGTCTGCTCAGACTGCCATAAGAGAATACCATAGACTGGGTGTTTTACCCAACAGAAATTTATTTCTCTTTATTTATTTTAGTTCCAAAGGTTGGGAAGTCCAAGATCAAAGCACTGGCAGATTTGATTCCTGGTGAGGGCTCTTTTCCTGGCTTGCACATAGCCACCTTCTGTCTGTTCACAGGGCCTGTCTTCCATGCATGCATGTGGAGAGAGTAAGAGAACTCTCTTGGTGTCTCTTCTTATAAGGACAATAATCCTACATGATCAAGCATTACTCTTACGACCTCATTTAACAATAATCCCTTCCATAAAGGCACTATCTCCAAATACATTTGGGTATAAGGGCTTCAGCATATGAATCTTGCGGGGTGGGGAGGCACAAACATTTAGTCTATAACACAATTTATATGCTTTATTTCAACAAATATTTATTGAGTGCCTCCTATGTGCCTGGGACTATAACCAAATTGCTGCTCATATTCTAGGGGGAAAACAACAGACAATAAATGTTGTGTGCACTCTCATATGCACATATGTATGTATTAAAAGGAAAATTAAAATAAGGAGACAGTTTGGAGGGTGAGAGAGGGGGCTATTTTAGAAAGGGTAGTCAGGGATAACCTCTCTGATGGAGGTCATGGGAGTAAATATCTGATGCAACTGAGGAGCAAGCCTCTAAATATGTAGCAGTGAGTCCTGGGCAAAGGCCAAGGGGCAGGAGCATGAGGGTTGAAAGAGCAACAGAAAGGCCAGAGAGGCTGTGGCAGGATGTGGGAAGGAACAGTAAAGGAAAGGAGATAAAAGAGGTGAGGTGGCAAGCAGGTGAGGCCTTGGAGGCCAGGGTCAAATATGTATTGTATTCTGACAGCAATGGGAAGCCATGGGGTAGTTTTTTGAGCAGAGGATTGACATGAGTTAATATATAAACTTTCAAAGGGCCACCCCAAATGCTATATGGATAAATAGACTGTAGGTGAAATACTGAGAGCAGGCAGACAAGTTTAGAGGCTTTTTTACCAATCCAAGTGAGCAATTCTGGTTTGGAAGAGAGTGGTGGTGGTGGAGGTTGGATTAGGATCACCTTCTGAAGATGGAACTGTCAGGATTTCCTAATGGATTGGATATGGGATATGAAAGAAAGGACAACAAAAACAACAAAAATCTTTGCAAGTTTGACATAATTCTAGGGTTTAAATCAAAGGACAAATCTAAAAGTCAAACCACTTGGAGGGTCTCTTAGCATGCCACACTTCCATACACAGCTTTTCGCAGGTGCAATTAATTATCTTCGCATTTGTCCCTTTAGCAGCTCTTTCCTGAATTAGAGCTGAGCTCATGGAAGGCAGGACTTGTATCTATCTATCTGGATCACCCTTTTATTGCCTGTACCAAGTTCAATGCCAGGCACTTGCTGAGTCGTCACTAAATACTTTAAAGAATGAATGGATGTCCAATGTTTTGAACAATCTTGAAATTATATCTTAATAGAAACCATTGAAAGAAACAGTAATATTGAAAAGGAAATAATTTCATTAGATGACAGTTAAGGCTGTAAAGACTCAATGTTTTCTAGCTTATCCTTTTGTATTATTTAAACTCTAAGACAAAACCAATTTACTACTCCAAAGAGTTGTTGGATCTCATACTATCAGCTCGTTTAGTTAAATTCTTCTCTACATAGAATTTTAACCCGATCTGACATCATAACCATACTATACATTTAATCTACTTAATAATTCTTAGAAAAGTTACTTCTGCTCAAAATAATAACACCATCTTTTCATTACTCAAGCTCAAGCAAAAACAGTAAAACTGAAGAATGAGGTCTACAGATAATTTCTGAATTTTACTTTCAATGATTGCAGACTGCCTCTCCCTTAAACTTTTATACCAGCTGTTAGCAGCTCTTCAAATTTATCTTGCATCTTATTTTCATCCCTCCTGCACATCACGGGGGAAATGAAAAAGAATAAAAAGACCGAAAGTTCTGGAGATGAGGCGGTGCACAGTCATGACCTGCCTTGGTCACTGGAAGGTCTGAATTATTCAGAGGTGACCATACTTAGAGCTTGATGCAGAGCTAACATATAAATGTAATGTTTTCTAATACTATTTTTTTTACTTAAAAATTAAGTTCCTTAAACCCTTTCGCTGAAACGTGACTGGGCTGAAAGGCAAGCGTGCAGAAGGCTGCAGTAATGATGGAGAGTCTTTATGTGAACTACACAAGACGACACCAAGTGATGTCAGCAGAACCCGCAGACAGAATCGCTTGAGTTTCCATTTCGTGGCTAGAGAACGTCCCTACAAGGAAAGGCTGACCCTTGACACCGCCAGAAACTTTCCCCAGACTTGGCCTCCATTTCAGAAGAAGTTGTCCCCCTCCTGGCGCCCCCCCGCGAGTCCCAGAGGTGGGTCGTGGGGACGCCTGCACGGGGGTGGGGGGGGGAGGGCTGGCCCCTCGGGCCCTGCGCGGAGAAGGGCGGGGTCACAGGTATTTGGACCAATGGGGGCCCAGTCCCCAGGCTGGGGGAGGGGATCTAGTGGGGGTGACAGCTCCGGGGGAGTCGAGGAGGCTGCCAAGGACTCCCGGGACCGGCTGAGGCTGCGGGGCCGGCCCGGATGAGTGTCCAAGAAGGCCGCGAGGATGGGGCTGGACCCGCAGACCCCGCCCCGCAGGGCGGCGGCGGCCGGAGCGGGAGACG
>NW_007726368.1:876331-886209 GCF_000696425.1 Galeopterus variegatus | reverse complement strand
GCGGGGCCGCGCCAGGGAGGGCGGGGTTCTGGGGGGTCCCTGTGCCCACCCTCCCCGTATCCGCAGGCTCGGGGGCACAAGGGCTCAGAGCATCCCTCTGCACCCCTGAAAGGCGGTGACCTGGTTACCTTCTGCTGACCTGACAGCTGCCCAGGTTCTTTGACAAAGCACAGGGCTCCCCTGGGTGCTTGCTTCCAGAATACTTTGGGGCTTTACAGCACCCTCCTACCTGACTGTCCCCCAGCACACACAAACACACCCTGCAGGCGGAGGCGAGTGACCAGAGGGATTAGAGGGATAAAGTCACTGTCAGTCAGAAGAGATAAGAACCTGGGCTGGACGAGTCCACACGGGGGTCTTCGGAAAGTAGGCGCAATATGTCCAGCTCCTCAAGTGCGGCCCCCAGGTGATGCGGGATTGATTTTTCTAGGTCTGTTAGCTCTGAAAGCCCTGGGCTGTAAAAAGGTTTGGGTCAAGAATGACACTTTGATTCATTGAGGCTTTGCTTGCCCTGCTCTCCAACACTTTCTGGTGTCTGGAGGAGGGGTAGATTGGAGGACTGAAAAAGTTTGAAGAGGTATTCAAGGGAGCTTATTAGTTTTTCTTATTCTCTAATTTTCGAATTCTTTGGTGAGTTTTCAAAAAAGGGAAATATAAACTTTCTTAGTTTGAATTAGGTTTTGTTTTTAATTAGATATTTTAATAGAATTAAATGCATGCATGCATTTTAAGAGAATGAATAACTGGTGATGTCATTAAATAGTTAGTTCAGCAGGTGTGACCTTGTTAGAATTTAAAACTAAGTTTACTGTATAGTTTTCAGAAAATTGACTGCTTCTCTATATGCCTTTTTATGCGCTGAATTACTGGGAGGTATCTGGTTGGGAATCCTGTCACATCACCTTGCTGTTGGTGAGAAGGTCTCCCCTGGTATTGGCCACCTGACCTGGGATGGAACTCAGTATATTCCTTTTTTATTACTGGTTTTGGGAGTGTGCGACCCTTCTTCCCCGGCCTCTAGCCTTAGTCTCTGGGGAGGAGAAAAAGGTATCAGAAATGTTCCCTGGGCACATTTGGGAACAAGAAGGAATGCGGTAGATTTTTTCCCTATTAAAGTTTTTACATATTGGCCATTTAAAACCCAAAGCATTGTTTACCACCTGTCAGACTCATTCAGATGTGTAAGGATCAACTAATAAAAGATTCGTAAAATGCTTCCTGAATCTAAAATTCCATAAATATGCTAAATAGTAATAATCCACCCATTGTTAAATTTATGTTGCTTCTTCTGCCATGCATACAAGATGATTTAGATGCATGTTTCCTGTCAATTAAACAATGCATTTGAGATAAAATGATGGGTTCTAGTCACATCCTATGAAACTTTGAGATAAAATTTCTCCCATAAGGAAGCATTGGCAGAGAATCATAAAGTAAGCAGCATTTCAAAAAGCTGTATGTAGAGTGGCATTTATCTTATGGTTGGGGGAAAAGGGACCCGGTGAACTTTTGAAACTAAGAAATATTCAGCCCGGTTCTAGTGTGTCTGATCCATAAACATCCCTATCATGTTGGGTAAACCTACAGGGAGGGCATACAGGTTTTGTGGGACAACCTAATAGCTGTTCACTTTAATCTCTGAAATATGCCTCTTGGTATTTCAAGGCTGAAGTTCAATCTGTGGTTCTGTTCTTAGACAATGAAGACAATTCTTTGTTATTTGGATAAATTATTCATTCTTCCAGTATCACGGGCTTGGTTTTTAAGCATCCTTAACACCAGCTATCATTTTAATATCCTGCAGAGTAATTGGTTTGTTCCCAGTTAATCGTGACATGTTAATATAACGTTTTTCTCTTAGCACGTTTTTAATAATAAATTGTGTCATTTTTTTATTTACTGGTAACCTAGAGTAATACCTGTTTCTTACATGCTAATTTTAAGTATAAATACTGGTACATATGGGTGATCTTTTCTGTCCTATGAAGATAACTCTAGATTCATAGCAGACTAAGCTGTGAGCAAAACCCTAAGGCTGGGGATGTTTTTCCTTGACAGCTTTCCACTTTAGTGGCCTTTTCCCATTTACTCCACTTAGGTCTCTCAGGTAGATAGCTGCTAAATAGGCCCTAGCCTGGTATTCCAGAACTTTCCCTCTGCCACCACTCCTCCTTTACTCAAGTAACTTAAACTCCGCCCTACGTTGTCTCAACTTTTCAATAGCTTGGCATGGGTGAAAGTGCACTAGGTAAAAACTCCAAGAGCTTGCATTTGGCAGCTATGATATACCAGGCACTGTGCACATTATCTCATTAAATATAACAATCTGATACGGTG
Organism: Galeopterus variegatus; assembly: GCF_000696425.1. NCBI lineage: Eukaryota > Metazoa > Chordata > Mammalia > Dermoptera > Cynocephalidae > Galeopterus > Galeopterus variegatus. The sequence continues at coordinate 883,872 of NW_007726368.1, read as the reverse complement.
GACGTTGTTTGAGACAAAAGGAAACTGAGGCTCAAAGAAGCCCTTGTGCCCAAAAACAAGCAGCTTGTGAATAAAAGAGCCAGGATCTGAACCGAGGCAGTTTGCAACTTCCTGCTGCCTTGTAATCGCTGACTAAGAAGAGTTCACATTCTGGACTGAAGTATGAAAGAGTTCTCCCTTTAACTAACTGGCCATTTGACCTCGGATAAGTCCCTTAAACCCTCTGGGCCTCTGGTTTCCTTTCTCTAGTTTTGGATTGAATTCTCTCTTGGAAATGGAAGGGACTGTTCCAGGATTTTGGTTACCAAGCACATAATCTTTTCCTCCCACAGGATTTCAGAATATGCTCTCCCCTGCCCTGCCCCTTTCTCCACCCTCCCACTCCTACCCCCACTCCTACCCCCACCCCTGTTTATCTTTTCTTACTTTAGGTCTAAGTAAATCTCACTTCCTTCAAGAGGCTTTTCCTGAAGACCCTCTCTTATTTTCTATCTTAGCCGTTAGTGATCCCTCACAGCACTAAGTACAAACTGAAGTTATTTTATTTCTATCCCAGTTTACATATGGTGGCTTTTATCTGCTTCCTCATTGCCCTTCACCCCCATCAGAATGTAGGCTGCATAAGGCCAGAGGTCTTTTTGCCTGACTTTTTTCGTTACTGTTTGCCCAGCGCCTGGCCCAGTGATGAATGGCACATAGTCGTTGATCAGTAAGTACAGTCATGGGTCGCTTAACAATGGGGATATGTTCTGAGAAATGCGTCATTAGGCGATTTCGTCATTATGCAAACATCAGAGAGTGCACTTACACAAACCTAGATGGTATAGCCTACTACACGCCTAGGCTATTTGGCATAGCCACCTTTGTATATGCAGTCCGTTGTTGACAGAAAAGTTATGCATCGTGTGACTGTATATTTGAAGGAATAAATATCTTACAAAGGACGTATGTGAATGGCAAATATATCATCCTTTCCTTGGGATAACCTAAATGGAGCATACCTAATTTTACCCTGTTAAGAGAGGGAGCCTAAATTATGAATGGAGATCCAAAGATAGTAATGAAGATTTGGGCTGCCCTTTGACACACAGGACAGTGGACATGCTGCGTATAGTCCACCCCCGACATTTTACAGCAGAGAAAACTGAACCTCAGAATGATGATAGAAACTTGGGTCTAGAAGATATGTGAGAGATCAATTAATGGTCCAAGCCATTGTTTTTCTGGTAAGGAAACTGAATCCCCAAAAGACATAGACCCTAAAGTATAGAACCTAAGCCTTCTGACTTACAGACCAGCCTTCTTTTCACCAAGAGGTTAGAAATCTTGGGACCACCTAGTCAAAAGGGGTAGGGAGCTTTGGACAATGAAGCTCTCTTTCAGAAGTTCCAAAGAGCCTTAGGTGGCCCAGACCAATGCTAGATAATAGAATTAGAACATCCTACTATGGATAATCTACTGACTTACAGACCAGCCTTCTTTTCACCAAGAGGTTAGAAATCTTGGGACCACCTAGTCAACAGGGGTAGGGAGCTTTGGACAATGAAGCTCTCTTTCAGAAGTTCCAAAGAGCTTTAGGTGGCCCAGACCAATGCTAGATAATAGGATTAGAACATCCTACTATGGATAATCTATTTTTTTTTTTTGGATAGTCTATTTTAAAACTTATTCTGGCCTCTATAAACTTCAGTGACTCATTTACTATTTTAATGATCCATCAAGCAGCCTTTTAATACCTATCATTAGTTTACCAATTCTCTTTAAATGCTTGGGAGCTCTAAATGGAAAATTGACAGTGCTGAGCATTTAACACTAGCGTGATGGATTCAAGATACATTTAAAAAATGATTGATATTTTGAACTCCAAAATGTTGGCAGCTTATCTTTAAGGACTAAAATGATAACTTTTCTTCTCTAACTTAGAGAGCAATCCTTGCTTAAGTATTACATCCCATAAGCAATCAGTTCTTAAACTTTAGAGGGTATAAACATCATTTGGAAGGCTTTTTAAAGACCCAGATTGCTTGGAGGCATTCTGCACAGTTCTGCATTAATACGTCTGAGATTGCACCCAGACATCTGCATTTTTAACAAACACCTTTAGTAATTTCTCAATAAAGTGGTCTGAAGATCTCACTTTGAGATCCAATAATAGTTGTAGTATGTTTTTAATTTTCCCATATTCCTCCTAAGAGGATTTTTTTTTAAATAAAGGTATTTGGGAGGAGTTCATGTGTTTGAAACTAGCAAAGAGCAGAGATGGTCAAAATTGGTTTATTCACGTATGATAGGCATTTGTTTTCTTGTAGCCACAGCTATGTATTAAAAATCATGATATACCTACTGTGTCTGATATTGGCCCCAAATCAAGAATGTTCCAGAATGTTATTGTTGGGCGACAAAAATAAATCAGTAATTATCAATAAGAGTTGAGTGTTAAGTTCTGTGAGGAAATAATGAAATCCCTTGTCCTCCAGATGCTTACATTCAGTGCAGTTGAGAGATAAGATTAATATCCACAAAACATTCAGGGACAAGTTTTAAGATCAAGTACAGGACACCTGGTTAAATCTGAATTTCAAATACACAGCAAGTCATGTTTTAATGTAAATATGTCCTGTAAAAAAATTTTATTTGGGGCTGGCCCGGTGGCGCACTGCTACAGTGCGCCGCTTGGGAGCGCGGCGGTGCTCCCGCCAAGGGTTCGGATCCCACATACAGACCAGTTCCCGCTCACTGGCTGAGCGAGGTGCGGGTGCGACACCGAGGGTTGCGATCCCGTTGCCGGTCCCGGTCCGGTACGGGCGCGACACTGAGGGTTGCGATCCGTTGCCAGACACGAAAAAAGACAAAAAAAAAGGAAAAAAAAAATTTATTTGCTAAATCTGGCAACCCTGCTCAGGGCATTTAATGTCGTTCATTTCCAGAACTGGGGGTTGCTGAGTGGTTGTCAAGCTTTGAGAAACTGATAAAGGCTCTGGCCATGTTCCTGAGAAAAATGACGTATGGCACATTCCAACAGAACTGTCACATTATTCCATGGGCTTCAGGCTGACAAAGCTCTTGGGACCAGCAGTGTCATCTGCTGTGGAAGACAGCAGAGGCAGGCTTCTCAGGTTACTTACTCTGGGCTGGGGAGGTCTGGAAGATGACTTGGAAAAGTGGAATTTGAACTGGATCTCTAAGAGCAGTAGAATTTAGCTGGATTGTGGGTGGAGGGACATCTGAAGCTTTCAGACAGGTTCCCTTAGGTCTTGAGGATATTTAGTGCAGAATACTGGAAAATTAGCTTGGGCAAGTTAAAAAAAAAAGTCTGGATCACTGGATCATGGGCAGCCTTAAATTTTAAAGGATTTAGACTACCCATGTTGGGAAATAGATGTCCTTACTGATGTGTCAGTTAGAGGAGAGAACATGACCACACAAAGGGAAATAGTACCGGGAAACTGCAGGGAGTCCAAGCTCCAGAGTCACTCTGCCTGCTGCAAGCTCCTCCATTTATGAGCTGGGCGGTCTTTGACATGTGGGCAACTTCTGTGAGCTCCCATCTCCTGAGCTGTGAATTGGGAATAATAATAGAAGCTACCAACAGGGTTTTTGTGAGGATAAAATGAAGTTGTACAGTGCTTGCTGTAGTGTGTGATACTGCATAAATACCCAGGCGATGGTACCTAAGTACCATGATATGCTACCATTGCCCCTGTTATTATTCAGAGGGGATTAGCCTGCATGAACAGTTTTGGGAGAGTGAGAAAAAGAGGAAAGTGGTGATTTGATTTTTGGATTTGAATACAGCTTTAAAATCTCCCTTTTCCAAATTGAAATTTCATTATCAAGAAGCAATGAAAGCAGAAACAAGTTAGCAAAATAATGTCTGTACTTTTAACTGAGAATTTTAAAATTCAACCCTTCATAATTTCCCCTAAGAAGAAATATTGTGGATAATCCAAATAATTTACTCTGATCGAAAGTCAAGTAAACTTTCTTAAGAATTATATGTTGCTATCAGTGGCAGATTTGCCATCTCATTTGTTTGATTTTGGCTTACATTTAAATTAATTAGCACACAGTTGTCATTTCCCAAAAGCGTTTTAAACAGCAACTGGAGAAAAGTTTATCAGAGATAATTCACAAAGCAGCCAGGCTTCCTTTGCGTAGGTGATAGAACTAATAGATAATAGTACAGGTGGTACCTTGGGGGTTCTGGAGTCATACTGCTTAGGTTCCAATCCCTGGTGGTTCCTGCAACTAGCTTTGTGACCCAGGCCAGTCACTTTGCTTTTCTAAACCTCAGTTTCTCCCTATCTGTAAAATAGAACCAATAATCCTCCCTATCTCAAAGGGTATGCACATAGAGAGGAACCTGGTACGTAGTAAGCACTGCATAGAATTCTGTGACCTCAGCGTTGTAGTCATCTTATTGGTATATTATTTCTTTAACATACTCATAAAACATTTAGATCAAGAAAGCATCTAATAATATGGGAGCTATTTATCATCTTTAGCCACATCTTAAATTATTGACTTACGGAGCCAGGGCTGTTTGGAGCATTTTCCAAGCCATAGAATACAGTGCCCCTATTTTGATAGCCACATCTTAAATTATTGACTTACGGAGCCAGGGCTGTTTGGAGCATTTTCCAAGCCATGGAATACAGTGCCCCTATTTTGAAGAATTTTTAACCCCAAATCTTTATTATATGTTTTTCTCCTACCTATTCATCTTCCATTTTAACAGAGTGATTGGTGCCTTTCTAAAGAGTTTTGGGTTTCAAACTGTGCATTAAAGTGTCTGGGTTCTAGAGCTTACTTGGTTCATAAACCTATGACACAGAACAATACAGGATTGGTTTAAGGTATATCATGGTTACATGTTTGGCCATTATTTTTTATCTGGTCTGTACTAAGCACCTTCAGGGCATCTCCCACAGTGCCTTAAAGAGGCCACTGTGCTTTTCTAATTACAGAAAATATACAAATATTTATTGAACGAATTTAATGTATAATAAAATGCACTGCAATTTTTTTCCTGAGGATACCTTTCCCTCACATTAGGAAATTTAACTTTAAAGAAAAAGAAAATAAAAACAAGGAAAAGATCATGCAGATATGTCAATACTGAAGTATTAAAAATGTGAGTTTGGAGATTTACCATTCATATTTTCTAGAAGAGCTATAGATTATAGCAAGCCTGTGTCTACTGGAGGGTCTTTGCATTAGCTGTTTCCTCTCTGGAATGTTCTTCTCTCAGATCTTTCTTGACCCAGCTGAGATGTCACCTCCTCAAAGAGGTCTTCCCTGACCACCTAATCTCACTCACATTTTATTACATCACTTGGCATTATTTATTATAGTATATTACCATCTGATTATTTCACACTTGCTCCTCTGGACTAAGAGTATGTTGAGGTCAGAAGTCAAGCCTACCTGTTTACTGTTGTTTTCCCAATATCTATTACAGTGCCAGGCACTTAGTAGGGACTCAATATATATTTTGTCAATTAGTTGAATGAGTAAAGACCAAGATCTTGTCTTTTAGGGTTATTCTACTGCAAAACAGTAATTTTTAACCTTTTGGGTCCCATTCACCTTTCATAATTGGATTGAAACTTTGAAATTACTCCTTAATAAATATTTACAGGCACGATTTTTGGCATATATTTTAAGAGAGCCCATGGATATCAGGCTAAAAATCTCAGCTTTAAATATGTATAAATATTAAGGAAATCTAATTGGAATATTGAGCTAAATATCCTAAAAATTAATTACTATGAATACCAGTAACTTAATGTTTATACATTTATGGTAATCAATTATATGTTGCCTTTGGAAAATTTTGCAACTCTCCTAGGAAGAAAAAAAGGCTATCTATAAATGTTGGATATTTTATTAATACACTGGAAAGGATTTAAGGCTTACAGAGAAAGGCTAATAAAAATACATACCATACAGCAATATAAAATATATTCCACATAGGTAAGAAAAAAATGAGTCAAAGGAAAAAAAAGGCTAAGAACATAAGATAGGGCCAGGAGACAGATTCATACTCAAAATTTATACCACGAAATTCAACACTCTCGCTAGAAGATTGTGACAAATTTTTTTCTTAGAATTTTTGCAGCCAATGCAAAAGAGCGGAAAAAAATCAGTTATGCCTTGCAGGGGGTCGTATTTCATATATACTTATGCACGAATATATTATATGTATATGTACTTAACAGAAAACTGCTTCTTAAAAGAAGGAAGCTTGAGTATAGTAATAAGGAATAGAGAGCTTATATTTTGTTTTTTTGTGGGAGTTTTTTGTTTTGTTATATTTATTTATTTATTTTATTGGTTATGAATATTCATGGGGTACAAGGTAATTGTCACCACTCGTGCCTAAGACTTGATGGCCAGATCCATACTGGCAGCATGTCCATTACTACAAATTGTGATTATACCCAATTGTCCCCTCAATTATCCCCGACCTCCCTCCCCATCTCCCTTTCCCTACTCCACTTTGTATCCCTAGGTGTGTTCGCTCCCAATTGTCACCACTCGTGCCTAAGACTTGATGGCCAGATCCATACTGGCAGCATGTCCATTACCACAAATTGTGATTATACCCAATTGTCCCCTCAATTATCCCCGACCTCCCTCCCCATCTCCCTTTCCCTACTACACTTTGTATCCCTAGGTGTGTTCGCTCCGTCTGCAAGTCCAATGCACCACTGTGGTCTTTCTCTCCTTTCTTCTAAGAGATTATATTTTGAATGTTTTGTTTTTGGCATGTACCCTTGTACCTGAACCTGACATAACCCATTTTAAAAATGCTGAAAAATGACTAGCACTTTGGATGTTTATAATTAAGATTTTATGGCTTACTGTAATTTTGTCAGCAGTAGACCTTTGGAAAAAGGCCTCATTAAGCCAGTAAAGTGGGGACTATAGGGGAGATGGTGTGGGTGGGGGACAAGGAAGACGAAGCGGCATCTCCATTCTCTTACAGCCCCTCTTTCCATCTCACCAAGAAGAGACACCTCCCCTCCAGCAGTCCATCCTTTGCATTATTACATGCTATTTAATAAAAGGCCTGAAGCTCTCATTCTACCTTTAAAAGGGGCATGTACCAAGGACATTCACTAACACAAGTTATTCCAGCTAACCTCAGTTTCCCCAGTTAGGAGTCCGTCAGGAACTTCTACGCCTTCTCTTTCTGAGAGAGCAAATGCAATAACTAGCTTCACAGAATATTATGTGGATTTGTGGCATTCTCTGAGGGGCTATAAATGGATCACATTGACAGCTTTATTTGTCATTCTTAAATGGGGAATGTGTTTCTCCCCCTTTGTGTTAAATCGAAATCAGATGGCATTTTTTATTTCAACGTGGAATGTTTTTACTCTCATAATTGCAAAAGTGCATTCATGACTGATACTATTCTAATTTACAAAATTTGTGTTTCCTGATTTGGGCAGTGTGGGGGCCTGTATTTGGAATGTAACTGCTGAAAAACAACTTATGCAACATTTTAGTTTTTCCTATTTATTGAGATCCTG
>NW_007726368.1:873151-876027 GCF_000696425.1 Galeopterus variegatus | reverse complement strand
ATGTAACTGCTGAAAAACAACTTATGCAACATTTTAGTTTTTCCTATTTATTGAGATCCTGCTACAGTTGCTAGAATTCTATCACCATATGGAAGCAGAGACAATTATGTTGCATTTGATGATATGGATTTTAGAAGCTGAGATATAAAAAGGCCTACCCAGCAGAATATCCACAATCCAGACAAAGATCTTTGAAGTCTCTTCTCTCCTTCTCCTTCCAGCGTGTCTCTGGTCCCAGTCTCCCCTCCTCCCTTGCAAAGGCTCTTGCTCAATATATGCAGTGGCAAAAATGATGAGAATAAGGTTGGAAAATACTACCTTTGTATCTTAGTATATCTCTTACATGATAAAACCAATTTCTTTTGCCCAGGTGAAATTTTTCATTAAAAAATCCCTGTCATTACAGTCCACCCACTACTGAATCTGAATGAGAAAGGAAGTCCTCCTACTTTAACTTCTTAAATACATCTAAAGCTGTCAATGCCCTAGTGACTGATCTCAACACTGTGCTTATCTTCAGGACTGTTAACCCCTATAGGCACATTTTTCTTGCTGAACTTATATCTGTGTTTATTTTTATGCTCACTTCATATACTCATACTTTCAAGTCATTTTTATTGATGACCTACTGTGTGCCAGACATTTGTTAGGATGCAATGAATTACATCAGGTATTCTCTGCCCTCACTTGGCCTGTGAACTAGTGGGGAATGCAGATGTTAAAAGAATGACTCAAATAAATATGAAATTGAAACTGTTCTAAGTTCTACAAAGGAGAGATACAAGGTTCTGGTAAATGCATCTAAATGATGCATAGGAATCATCTAGACCAGTGTACAGGAGACAGCCTGGGCAACGTGAGGACTGAAGGAAGGCTGTGGTGTCTGGAGTACAGTACAGAGAGAAGGGGTGAACTGCTTGAATCTGGAGATGTAATCAGGGACCATCAGCGTGAAAGCCTTTTTAGCCATATCAAGGAATATGCTTTATCCTAAGAGTGGTGAGAAGGTTGGGGTTTTTCATTTTTTGTTTTTGTTTGGAGGGGGGTTGTAGTAAGTTACGTCATCAGTTTTATATTTCAAAAAAATATTTCTGGCTATAGTGTGTACAGTGTGGAATATGGGTTGGCAAAGGATAAAAGTTATGTAGACCTGTTGAACATTTTCAGTCGAGATAGGGGCCTAGGGGAGGAAGGATGAGGTTTTGGTGTTTTCTAAAACATGGATGGATTCAAAAGGTAGAATTATATGAGGTAAAATTGACAGGCCATCTTCTATGATATGTGAATGAATGAAACCCATAAGGAAGTGTCAGGCAACACTGGAAGAGGAACATGTTTGCAAAGACAGAGGCTAAGTTCAGTGTTGGGCATGGTGCGTTTGAGATGTCCTGGAACTTCCCAGGAGAGAGCAAGCAGACATTGGATTATGGGTGTCATGCTTGCCAAAGAGGACTGGGGTTTGGATATAAACTTGTGACTCATCTTTGCATTCATAGGTCTGAAGATGGTTATGGCTGCTTAGAGAAAGAGTATAAAGTGAGTGGCAGAAGAGAACACTAGGAGCAAAGGCTTGAGATAATCAAACTCAATGGCCCCTTGTGAAGGATGAGCCCACAAAGGATGAAAGAAGTAGCAAAAGAAATAGAAGGAAACCCAGGAGATTACTGGGTCACATGGGGCAGAAAAGCAAGGGTTTTGAGAAGATGGGAGTGATCAGCTGGATTGAATGAAGAAGTCAGAGAAATGTTTGTTTTATTGAACGAGGATGTTTTGGTTCCCCATACTGGCCAGCTGCCAAAAAAAAAAAAGTAGTGTTGAGTGAGGATGAAGAACACTGATCAGGAGAGAATTGTGTTTGAATTAAAATAAAGAGAAATTGCTGAGTGATACATATGGGAGATATAGTTGTAACTGGTTCTGTATGTGGTCCTGTCTGTTTGCGAATATTTTACATGTTCATATTTGCATATATCTTATAAAGATATTTGGGGAGCAGATGTGGTAGGAAAGTCATTTTGACATGACTTTCACTAGAAAGGGAGTGGAACTAGGGTGGGGTTTGAGTGTAGAACAGTCTAAGGTTCTGGGATCTGAATGGAGAGAAAATGTGAACCTGTACACCAGGGGGTTATATGAGCACAGCCCTGTCTGCCCCTCCAATCAGGGGCTGCTCTTGGCCAGAGTAGATAAACCAGATGTTCCTGAAGCAGTGCTGACTCCCTCCCCTACTGGCTGGCATTGCTTTGTGGAGGAAGGAGCCTGTGGGCTGAGACATCACAGAGCAAGCACATGCCCAGCGACTCCTGTGAGGTGAGCTGCTGTCTCAACTTCTCTCCCTGCTCCTGAGATAACACAGAAGTTCGAAGCCACCCTCAGGAGAGATGGAGTGGAAGTCACTGTCTCAGCACAGTGACTATAAGGCTATATGGCAGAGGTTAGATTGAAGTGATGTGAGCTGAGAATGGGAGGTAAGAAGGAAAGATGAGCATCCGTGATGATTTGCAGTAGTTTAGCTGTGAAGGGGAAGTGAGCGACTTAGGGGCAGCTGGAGAGAGATCGCAGATTGAGTAAGCATTTTTTCATTCAACAAATATTAAGCTATATAATATCTGCCAGGCTGTAGGATAGGCAGAAGGAAGACATGACATTTTCCATCACTCCTGGAATATCTACCATAAGATATGCTTACGCCGTAAGATACATTCATGTGATAATCTCAAATGTATTCTCTGAGCTGATTTATTAAAACAAATGCAACTTTTTCACTCAGATGTAAATAAAATTTTTATAAAATGATCAAACGAATTTGTGTTTTAAAAAAGTAAGAGAAAATTAACACGTCTACCTGTTCTCTCTCTCTCTCTTTTTTTTTTTTT
>NW_007726368.1:871426-872773 GCF_000696425.1 Galeopterus variegatus | reverse complement strand
TTTTTTTTTTTTTCTCCCATCCTCTCTCCCTTCATTCCTTTTGTCTTCCAAATTTGGACAATCTTGCTATTGTCACTTATTATTGAGAAAATATTTTCTAAAATGATGTCCTTAATCCCATATTCAGAGCCTTTCATGGTGCTATTTGACTTTTAAAAATCATCTAATCTCCTGTTATTTATAGAGCACCCACAATACTTAGGCACTGAATATTCCTTATTCCTTACCGCATGGAAGTTGTAAATGTGAATGTGATGGGGTTTTCCCAGCTCGATTGTAAACTTCCTGAGAGCAAGGGCACTGCTGTGCGCAGAGCTATCTGAAATAAAGCCAGAGTATTATAAATGCAATTTTCATAGTAAGGGTACAGTTACGGATCATTGGTTTGTAGAGGAGGGTACAATGAATTCTTACTCAACGATTCAGGAAGATCCCTGAAGAAGGTGGTATTTGAACTGGGTGTTAAAAGATGAGCATTTCAGACAGCAGAAAGCTACTAAACAAGGTCTGGGAAGCAGGAAACAACTTTTGGGGGAGTGGAGTGGCAGTGAAGGGAGATGGTTTAGCCTGACTAGAGAGCATAAAGTGGTGAATGTGTTGATCTCAGATCTTGCAAAGCTGTGTTGAAAAGTTTTGGACTTGATCCTGTAAGGATCTGTTGGAGAGCTGTTAGAACTTTTCAAGCAAGGGGACAAGCATCAGGTTTAGAAAGAAAACATTTCCCACAGAGAGCTGGAAAACGATAGAGATTGGAAGCAGGGGGCACATGAGATGGGAGGCCATTGCCTGGGTGGGAGATGGTGAATGGTGGATGAGTTTCTGAACTGTGACAACGGCCTCAGGTGTGGACATGAAGCTTTTGTGTGCAAAGTGACCGTAATCAGTTGGTCAAGCATGCTGGGGGCTGGGGGGAACAGGTTTGCAGAGGGACAATGGCCGTGCTACTGATATTAAAGAAAAGCAAATTTAGGAGAGGATGGGGACAAGGATGTAGTTCAGAAAAGCATCAAAAAAGATATAATTTAAGCTATGAATGTAAATAAAATTGCTGCCCAATGGAGAACCTTGTGGAAGGCCCACATTGAAGGGAAGGCAGAAGAGGAAAATTCAGGGGAGTTTCCTGGATGGAATGTGGGGTTTCATGGAAGCCAAGAGAAACATGTGGATTTCAAGGAAGAAGCCTCCTGCTGTGATTTGTTTCATTAATATAATCATTTCGTATTTTTTTCCCTTTCTCTTCTTTTCCTCTTTGTCATGGCACCACAAAATGTGTTGTGTGGTTGTCCGGACTGTCTCCCATCTGGTCCACATGTCATCTTTGCAGCTCTTCCCCCTATTTATTAAGGA
>NW_007726368.1:869008-870623 GCF_000696425.1 Galeopterus variegatus | reverse complement strand
GTTTATATTTAGAATTTTCCTGATTCAAGCTTCAAGTTTATCTCTAGAAATACAGTTTTTAGTGAAATAGTAACTACTTCCAAGCAAAAGCTCTGTTTGCCCCTCAGTTCTCATACAAGGTAGTCAATCGTACTCATGAAATAGTCTATTTTATGTCAATGTCCCTATATCATGTTTTATAAGAAAAATTTCTCCATGAATTTCTTATCAGGAGGATAAAATAGTTGGTTTCTTTGGAAGAAGTAAGGTGTTCTCTCCTAAAAACAGAAGTTATTAAAGAAATTGTGTTTTCCTTCCACCTAAATTACCAAGAAATTCAAATCTTCAACTATGTAGGACAGCGTAGATAACATATATATACTTCTCCCTTTTTTATTCTCAACCCTATGTTCTTATTTTTATTCATATTTCATTCATTTTTTTGAAGCCACTTGAAATCCTGAAGGTAAGGAGTTACTTTAAATAAATAAATTACTTTTACTGTTAACTAAACGTCTTTCTACACCTCCTCTCATTTGATCATCAGAACAGTCCTATTGAATAACTGGTATTTTTACTTCCGCCTGAGAGATAAAAAAACTGAGCCTTGGTGAAGTTAAGAACTTAAAGTTTACTCAGACAAGTACTGTGAGGTATTCTGGAATATTCCCAGGTATTCTGTATCCAAAGGCAGTAGTCATTTCAGCCTTTCTTGCTCTAACTTTTGTAGGAGCTGGGAAATTTGTAAGCGGCATGTGGTTGGCTGGGATAGCTCTTGTTCTCATGAAAAATAATCACTGACATAAGAAGCTAATGTTCTCTGAGTAGTTTCCTTCTTGATATTGAAACACTGCATGCTTTTATCTCCTTCCTAGATTCTATAACAATCGAGAAGCACATGAGAGAGGCCTCTTCATCAAGCATTCTTGATTAAGCTAGGAAAATGGAATTGAAGCTTATTTTGCCTCTTCGTATGGTGAGTAACTACTAATTTGGGTTACTGAAATGACTTTCCCCTCTTATAATTTTCTTACAGTATTTAACAAAGAAATGGAAATGCTTCTTGTGTGAAGATGGGATGACATAATATCCAGAACTGTTTTCAGAATGTTTCATAAAAAAATAGTAATATTCTAATTTTTTAGTTCAGTTTTAGGTTTTATAAATTCTAGTTGAATATGTTTTATCTGGTTTAGAATTACACTCATTTTTATCTACATATGAGTTCTGATTATTAAAATAACATAACTCTTCTACCCGTTTTAAACACACTTAAAATTCTTTAGTGAGTAGCATTTTGTGCAGAAAAGTGACATGTGGACTCTGAAAAGTTATGGCCACACACAAGGAAGATTTAGAAATGGCCAGATTGCTGTGTGTGGTATTTCTCTCTTTCCCAGATGCCCTGGCTTGGAGCATCTACCCCATTTGGCCTGGGTGCTGACTGTCTTTAATTGGAAAAACTTATTATCACTCTGCAAGAGATTAGAACTGGAGTCATCCCAAGTGAGCACAATCAGCTTTTGAAGAAAGGTCCACGTTATTGAGGTTTTTTCCCCTGGTTGTTGTGCCTAACGGACTTAAAATGATTCGAAATGGATAGTTTACTCTCCTTTGTACACTTGTAAAATCATTT
>NW_007726368.1:867543-868281 GCF_000696425.1 Galeopterus variegatus | reverse complement strand
TTATTTTTACTCTTCATTGTATTTATTTTTCTGTATATGTTTATATGTTCTAATGCATATTTAAGAGAAAAAACTCTTTCTGTGGGTAGCTGTGAATATTGTAAAATTTCATTTATTGCAATGAATTAAGTAGGTAGGCATATCTGAATTTGTGGGAAGGCTAAATTATAGATAAGTTTTAAACAAATGTGGCTTTTATTACCTTAACTACATATAGTGACTTCAACAGAACATTACAAAGTAGAAGTCCTTAAGGAGAGCTGTTATAGTAAATCATATGAACATTTTGTTATTAGCATATAGATTGGATGTATGTAGGAGCTTGTAAAATGCCTGAGGTTCCTTGAAAATTGTTTATTCTGTGTCTAAAAAGTGTACATAAGACTGAAAATAAATGTTTAAAACACCATATATTACCTACCTATAAATAAAGTATTTGCTAAGCAAAAATAAATACCAGCCTTGTTCATGGAAAAATTATCAAAAGATTTTAAGTTTATTGAATCCCCAAATTAATGAGATATTAACGTGTGCATAAATATCTTAAAAAATAAAATGTGTTGATCCTTCTCTCATATGGGTATTTCTGCTAATGAATCTGGATCCTATTTACAATATTAGTCCCCAAAGTGATTGCTTATTTGAAGAAGTTCTGTCTTATGGGTTTTCAGTTAATTAAATCCATTTGCATTTTATGCACACATATCAAATTCTCAAGTCGTATTTTTCATAAGCCAG
>NW_007726368.1:865240-867203 GCF_000696425.1 Galeopterus variegatus | reverse complement strand
AAATCCATTTGCATTTTATGCACACATATCAAATTCTCAAGTCGTATTTTTCATAAGCCAGGTTCAAATATGTTTATGTAGTAATACCTCTCATTAAGGCATTAGTCTTTCATTTTTAAAGGAACTTTCAGAATAGCCATATGCATAAAACACTTAATGAAATCTTATCAATATATTAGAAAAGTCAACCTATTAAATGTTTTTTTTTTTAGTTTAAATTTTCCTATTTGTGGTGGTGATTACTATGTTGAGCATACCTCCAATTTCCAGTGTTTCAGTTAGCTTAATTTATTCAGTGTTTTTTTTCTTTGATTTTACATGTCAGTTTTTAACTTCTATTATGCCTTTTGAATTACAAGCAACCTTTTCAAGGTACATGCATATTAACTGATTGATCTTGCCTACCCAACTGGGAGATCACGAAAATATGGAGCGAAACTTCTCTAATTCTAATACTGAGGAGCAGAGTATAATAATTCACAAAAATAGTGATGTTTCAAAGGGATGTATAGTTTTTGAATCACTTTTGGCTATTTGACTAAGAAATTGGGAATTAAAATACATAAGTGATAAAAATTGTAAATGTCTTCATTAGATCCAAACTATGGAAATCTTTCAGTGCTACCCTAGCTTGGAAGCTTGAAAAAGATAATGAGGTTAGTAGGGAAGAGCTAGCAGCAGGACAGCCCAGAAGGAGGGAGGGGCCAGGAAACTCCACAGGGTCCAGGGAGTAGGACCAGGGGTCCACAATCAAAGAGCACAGCAAGGCCAGACACTGGGAAAGGCACATAGAGGCACAATTTGGATAGCGGGTTTGAAATCCAGTTTTTAAATTGTGCCTAATTCAACTATCTCTAGGTGGTTATTAGATATTTATCTCATTTAGGGTTTATCTAGGTGTACTGTATGAGTATTAGAGTGTATCTAGGTGGATTCCTATTTGCAAGAAACACATAAAATGCAGAATCTGGATATATTTCAGTTCAAATTCTAGCCTAAGATCATATCTGAATCAAAAAAGAATAGCATATCCAANTATTTCAGTTCAAATTCTAGCCTAAGATCATATCTGAATCAAAAAAGAATAGCATATCCAAATGGAAAAAAATAAAAAATAAATGATATCCTACAATGAGGATAAGTATGACATTTACTGTGCTCTTTTTAGCAGTATTGAACAATAATGTACTTTTCTTATCATCTTGACATGGGATTATATTAGAGGTATAAAAAGAAAAACAATTTTTGATACTCTGAAAAACTCATACCTCTTACAATAAAATAAATAAATTTCATTCAATTAAATCTTATTGATTCATTTAAGCAATGATCTATAACCAATAGTCTCCTAGGAAGATATTTTCTTTGTCACTGGAATTGCCCCAAGGAAGCATTTCTTCTCATATAGAGAAAATAGGGATAAAGCATTTGTATTACCATTTGTATAAATTTTTAATACTGAAGAAAATATTCGTGTTTAGTGTAATATTGATTCTCGACGTAATATTCCTCTATAATGGCATGCTAATTGGTTAGAATTAAATCAGACAGATTCAAGAATGCTGAGAATAGGCCATCTAACACTGGCAATTTTTTTCCGTTAGTTTCCAGAATTCCAATTAAAACGGAATTATTCTGTTGAATATAAGACCATGGTACAATAAAAGTTCTGTGTAATATGTCATGTGCACCCCTCCCCTTCTTTCCCACTGTTCCATCCTCATAATGAATTACAGGAGTGAAGAAAGGAGGAGAGAGGAAAGAGGGCAGATAAAATTCATGTGAAATTCACATATGAATTTCAACTACAGTGGAGCAATGTTGAAGAGCCAGGCCTACATGCATTCCAGCTCTGTAGTTTACTATCTGTGAGACCTTAGGTATTTTTACTTAAACCTCTTGAAGCACAGTTTCCTCATCAGTAATATTAGTCTAATATTGCTGGGCTTTTAGAGTTGTTGAG
>NW_007726368.1:827126-865065 GCF_000696425.1 Galeopterus variegatus | reverse complement strand
TTTTTTCCGTTAGTTTCCAGAATTCCAATTAAAACGGAATTATTCTGTTGAATATAAGACCATGGTACAATAAAAGTTCTGTGTAATATGTCATGTGCACCCCTCCCCTTCTTTCCCACTGTTCCATCCTCATAATGAATTACAGGAGTGAAGAAAGGAGGAGAGAGGAAAGAGGGCAGATAAAATTCATGTGAAATTCACATATGAATTTCAACTACAGTGGAGCAATGTTGAAGAGCCAGGCCTACATGCATTCCAGCTCTGTAGTTTACTATCTGTGAGACCTTAGGTATTTTTACTTAAACCTCTTAAAGCACAGTTTCCTCATCAGTAATATTAGTCTAATATTGCTGGGCTTTTAGAGTTGTTGAGGAAGTAAAACAGAGTTTCTCAACAGGGGATGATTTTCCAAATACCAGTAGACATTTGGTAATGACTGGAGAGGGCTTGGGCTGTTACAATTGGAGGGGGTGGGTGTGCTACTTGCATCTAATTAGTAGAGGCCAGGGATACTGCTGAGCATTCTTAGATGCACAGGACAGCCCCCACAGCAAAGAATCATCCAGCCCAGAACGTTCATATTATCCAGGCTGAGAAACCTTGGAATAAAGTGAAGTTATGTATGTAATGAGCACAGTGCCTGATACATGCATGGTAGGCTCTCAAAAAACATTAGAATAATTATGTTGTTATTGTTGTCATTATTTATTTGAGCAGGAACTCCAAATCACCCACATGGTATCAGTACTGAGTACCATAAGCAATTCAGTAAGCCCATCTCAGTACAGTTAGTCAGGACTATCTGCTTGGGGCAGACAATATTTGGGTGCCTTTAGGAGTACACTGACCCACTTAATACTTGACTAGTCTAGCAAGCCCAGAAATAGGATTGTACCAAAGTTCATGGGCCATCATTTAATTTGTATCTTCTCAGAAATTAGAAGAAAATAGGAAAAGACAAATAAAAAGTAACTTATACTACCAGATGACTGTTACTTTTTAACTTCTGCTGTTAGTAATGCATCAAGAGTCTCAGATGATCATGCTTTTACTTTATAAAATGAACTGATGTTTGGACAAATGGCTAGGAAATGTGGTCTTCTTGTTAATATAAAATCCAGATTAACTGGTTATATGGTGCATGAATATTATCAATTTCAAAACCCATTGAATGCAACAAAATAGTTTTAACTTGATGTTCAACTTTTTTAAGGAGGAAAAATTCTTGCGTGATGCAAGACTTTTGAGGGCAAACATACCTGAGTTTGCATTTCAGCTTTGTAAACTTACAACTGTGTGACTTGAATAATTTACCTAACTTCTCTGAGCTCAGTTTCCTCATCTGTTTAATGGGCATAAACTTAACATCATAGGATTATTGAGAGAATTAAATGAGACATAAAGCATTTGGCATTAATTAGAGCAGTGAATAAGTGGTAGCAGTTATTATTTTCATCATTATTGTTTCTTTGACTGAAAAGCAATTCTTCTGGCGACATTGCATTGCCTGCAGTTATCGTGGCCTCTGTTCTCATTGTAAAGAGTGATAATTATGATGTGTAGGTACTTTTTATTAACAGAGGAAGCTCAAATTACATCCATTACCTCAGTAAACAAAAATCTTAGATTCACTTCAACAAAATCGATTTAAGAAGACACAAGAAAAACTTACATATTAAGCACGGAATTTCCCAGTGAGAATTTAAGGAAAAGGTAGATTTTCAAAATTGAAGAATGAATGATTCTGGCATATTTTAATATAGGTGATAATCCACTTTTTAATTAGCATAATTATATAATTCAATAGAAATTTCCCTGGGCGAGTGTAGTAACCTACTTCAGAGGGGAAGTGGCACTGTGTGTGGGCACTCCTACTGCAATTTTTGACACTTTTTCAGCTCCCATTTGTGCAAAGCCTAAGCAACTCAGGAGAGATGGGAAAGAGCTCTGTTTCATAACCTAATCAGTATGACTGCCAGGCAGTTTGGTTATAGAGCTATATTCACCTTCCATCAGTGTTTTTATTTTTTCATTTTCTTTATTTCCTGGAGAAGACCCAACTGTTTTTTTTTTTTTTTTTTCATGCTCCCGTCATTCATATGTTTTAAGTTTGAAAATAAAAACTCTTACAATTAATCCAAACTATATTTTTCTTGGTTGTGTGCTTTCTTCTTAACTGTTCAGGTTTCCCCAACTTTCTGCTCCCTAGAAACAAAGGACTGAAAGGTCCCTGAGACCATCTCAATGTCATAATAGGAGCTTGTTTAATTCTAAAACCCAGTGTGAAGGAGATAAAGTTTTAATGCATCCCTTAGCAATAGATGCTTAACGTTCCCAAACCTTAATAATTATTTTTTTAATTATATGTTCATAACCTTAGTAAAAAGATGTATTCAAACCTACCCTTTGGTGCCCATGGAAATGAACTGATTTTTCACTGAATTGTCTCTACCAGCCAGTTTCAGTTTTGTGTAGTTACAACTTCAGTGTGTTTGCATTTTGAACTCTTGTCTATCTTTAATTTCTGGCACATATTTATTAAACATATTCAGAGAGGAAAATTGAACTTTTAATTTTAATTCATTTAATTGATCTCTTTGCTTCTACCTTTGCCCCTACATTCTATTTTTAATGAAGTATAAGTCAAGTCATTTTGCTCTTTGACTCAAAATCCTCCAGTGGCTCCCTGTTTCACATAGAGTCAGCCAACCATGACCTCCTTGACCTCATTTCCTTCTAGCTCCTCTCTCACCTATTCTATTCCACTTCAACCACTCTGTCCTTAGAGTTCTTCCAGCACACATGGCATGCCTCGGGGCCTTTGCACTGGCTGTTTCCTCTGTCTGGGACACCCCTTCTGCAGGAATCCACATGATTTGCTCTCTCACCTTCTTAAAGTATTGGTTCAAATGTCACCTTCTCAATAAGACCTTCACTGACCACCCTTCTAAATATGCAACTCCTTCCCACACTTCCTAGTTTCCTTCCTTAATTGATTTCTCTACATGATACTTGTCACCTTCTGATAAATTATGTAATTTACTCATATTTATAGTCTGTCTTTCTCCTCTAGAACATAAGCTGCATGAGGGCAGCAACTTTTGTTGGTTTTAACTGGCATATCCCATGCACCTACTCCAGTGCCTGGTACCCAGCAGGAACTCGATAGATATTATTTGAATTGAATTGAAATAGAATTGCACCCTTATTGACCTTATTTATTGTCCCCCAAAGCCTTAATTTGCCTTCTGTTGCTTGTATATTTTAGGGTTCTGCCCTTATCATAGTTCCTTTAGGAAAACCTTGATCCTCCCACCCCCTGTTGGATTTAGGATATGGAAGAGACAGTTTCATTGTGTTTTCTTTTGGCCAGTGATGAGCTTTAACTGGGATAAGTTTGCATTTTAGCTGTATTCCTTTCCCTATTATATTTCCTGTTAGACAAGGACACTGTTATCACCAAAATAGTAAATTGACTGGGATACATTAGATTTCTGATCAGAACACTCCAGGTGAATCATGATGCAAAAAGAGGTAGGTACATCTGGAGATGCCAAGCTCCATAAATAGTTAAATGAAAAACATTGAGGCTTAGTTTCCTTTGATACTAGGTATACTTTTCCTAGCACATGTGTTCCTAGCACAAATATTAGACTTAAGCCTGATTCAAGAAAATACCTACTTCCTAACAATAAGAAAGCCATAAATACAATTCATGACCAAAGATTAGTCACTGTTTATTATTGCTGGTGACATATGATACATAAGGGATATTTGGCAATATTTCAGACATCTCCAGCCAGTCATTTATCATTCCATAGTAGAGGAAGAGGAGGTATTTCTATATTAATGGTCTCTGTAAAAGGAAGTGAGTGGAGAAACGTCTGATGTGTTTATCATTGAGAGTCAAAGGGACACTGGCAATGTTAGAACTGTGCTGAGTGGATTGTACAGGTTTTGTACAAGTAAGTCTTCTAAATAATAAGACTCCACTACAAAAAAAAGAAGAGAAAGAAGTAGAAGATGGAAGGAACTATGTTCTGTATTGCTTAGTTCTCCTTTATGCCCTTGACTGATGTTTCCGGATGTGAGCTGAGAAACAGAAGCTTGATTTATCTCTAAAGCCTGAAACATTTTGAGCAGCATGATGGCCTTGAGACCTTCCTAATTCATGGCCATGCTGCTGTCCTGGCACAGAAGGGTTACACTGTAGATCAGTGTGATTCGACATGCAGAGACTCAACACATTTGCCGCCCCCACCAATTTAACATTACAGCCCTATCTCACTCTATAATTTAAAATAAAGTGGGGCTGGTTGGTTAGCTCAGTTGGTTAGAGCACAGAGCATGGCCTTATAACACCAAGATCAAGGGTTTGGATCCCCATACCGGTCAGCCCCCCTCCCCCCAAAAATAGAATAAAGCAAAGCCCAGAGTATGTTAATAACTTCTTCCTGATTAAAAAATTCAAACCCATGTTCCCTTTGTATCTACTATGTCTATGCAAGTGAAAGACATAAAGCCCTTTAGGAGAAGACTTTAAAAATAGGGTCAGGAATGTGAACAGTGTAGAACTTTGTCTTGGAAATAGTGAGAGTGAGCCACTGAAATGTTTTTAACATGACCAACCAGTAACTTCTGTGATGCTTTGCAGAATTCTGAAGATACCATTAAAAATTAAATAAAAAGCCTCAGCTTGGATTTTTTGTATGATTCAACAGGCAAAAAGATATATATAAAATGCAGAGGGTGTTGAATCTGAATTAGTACAAATATTATTAATTTAATGTTCATACTACATTTTATGGTTTATAAACTGCTTAGCAATAATTTTATACATTTTTCCTCATAGCACCACCGTAAAATATATCAGCATTTTATTTTTTCCATTTTATAGATGAGGCAACCTTTAATAAGTGATCTATTTCTTTCCTGTGCATATTGGTTAACTGGTAAATGATTAATTTATGTCAACATGAACTTCATCATGCAGAGTATTTATCTTAGTGTGAGTTGGTATTTATTTTACCTGCAAAGCATT
The DNA here is from genome assembly GCF_000696425.1 of Galeopterus variegatus. Taxonomy (NCBI): domain Eukaryota; kingdom Metazoa; phylum Chordata; class Mammalia; order Dermoptera; family Cynocephalidae; genus Galeopterus; species Galeopterus variegatus. The sequence continues at coordinate 860,024 of NW_007726368.1, read as the reverse complement.
ACAGTATCCAATTATATATGCATGTTTTAAAGGCAGCAAAGCAGCCACCAGTAGTTAATGCAACATTAAATCAGAGATTTTAAATCCACAGTATATTATGAGTTAGGGTATTTAAATCAACTATCCCTCTCTCGCCCCCACTGGTTCATATGGGTGAGAAATCATTCTTCTATAAAATGAACACGTGGCAGGGATGCAGAAAGAAGCATTGAGATTTCCAGAGTTTCAAATATTAACTGTAAACTGAAGAACCAAAAGGCTTATAATTACATTTGGTGGGAGCGAAAGAATAAACAATTCTGATCATTTATACCTGCCTGTGGGGCTTCTTTCCTGCTTGCTTCCTTCTTTCTTTTTCTGCCTTTGTTTCTTCCTTTCATTTAATCAATTCTTGCATAAGTAAAATGGCTGTCTTGGCTGCTTGTATGGAGAAGTGTAACTAACCACCCAAGATATGTATTAAGGTTTAATAAAAAGAGCAACATCCTGTGCAGCTGTCACTTGCATTATGTCTCAATATTGCATTATACTGAATTGTAAGTGAAACTATGTCTCTCAGTGTACATGGCACTTAAACTCCAAGGTTCTCAAAATGTTCCCTAAGCAGTGACTCAACTAATGCTCCTTTAATATCTTTCTACTACTTTAATCCTACAATTAAGAGGGGAAAAGCACCAAAAAGTTCAGTAATTTTAAGTCAGATTTTTTTAAAATTAGAAATATGCTTTCTTTTCATGATGATTTATAATATATAATTCTCCTTCACTTACAGATCTCTAGACTCTTAAATTTAGCAACAAAACTAAAAAAATTCATTGCAAAGAGTCCCTGCCTAATTTCACATGCAGAAGTTTCTGCTAAAGTCTAAATATTGGCATGTTAGCTATCAAAAGCAGATGATCTGAAACATATTGTATGTGCTGGGTGTTTAAGTTCCTGCAGAATCCAGAAATTCTCTTTCAAATTTAAATGTATTTTTGAAATCAGGAAGTATTTACAAATCCAAGAAGTGCTCTGATATGAATTTAATGAAAATATTTTTATTAAAATTGTTTTACATATGAAATATAAACTTCATTACATTAGATCTATCAATAAGACAACATATTTTGAGGTAATACTTTTAAATTTGGGTGACTTGCTATCGGGCCTATTGCACAGCATCTACTTAATCAGAACATAGAAGGTTTTAAAAGGGGCATTATTACAGAGGACTGTCACTGAAATAGTCTCAAGCTTCTTGCTTAGAGATCAGTTATGAAAGGAACGAGAGGAGTCAGTGTTCCAGTGTGCAGTTTCCTAACTCAGAGTTAAATATACTTGACCCTTGAATGAACACTCTGGGTTATTTTCATATGATGATGATTTTTATTATGTATATAAACAGGGAAATTTCAGCCAGCTTACTCTCTGTTATAAAAATAGAAAAAAATACACATGTAATCAAAAAAAAAAATTTCAAACATTAGAGTATAAATTAAATATACGAGTATAAAGTATAAAAATCTCATCCTTCTAGAAAACTTCCAACCCATAAAATATCCAAATAAAATGCTGTGATAGCTTTCCTTATGTGCCACATTTTCAATATCTAGTACCCATAGGCTTTTCCCAATCCAAGGCTTTCTCAATGGAGTTTATTATTCCCATTTACATTTATCTGACCCATATTGCAGCTTCTAAATTGGATACATCATTTCCCCCTGAGAACTCCCTGTCTTTATATAGCCTTACAGAACTCTGAATTTGTGTCACTTTCTGGGGCAACAGTGAACTGAATGGGTGAAGAACCAGATAAGATTTCCTTCTGCCTCTTCATTTTCCACTGTCCTCTTAAATGAACATGAAACACAAGGGAGCATCCCGTTACTGTAAATGTTGAACTGGGCTTGATTCCCAGGTTCTCAGTCTTGTAATCCCAGAACCCACTAAGGTGGCATTTCTGTTTTCATTGATTGTCATCTTTGTATGTGATTCTGTTAGCTTTTGCCAAAAAGAACATTTTGAAGAGGGATTCTTATACGGAAAAACTGAAAAAATAGTGTTCATGCTAAGTAAAAACACTATTCCCTTTTTGAAGAAAGAACTTATGGACAGTCAGGTATTCATGATTTTTCAGATCAGCACATAGAAAATGTTGCTGAAACTCAATCTTGTTTTTGGATAAAGTCAGCACAGCATTTACACAATGATTACCTAACATTTTCAGCTTGAAATTTCAGCATTTGGTCTACATGTAACTTAAAAACTCTTCTGAGTAAACATTCTTCCCCATCAGAAGTTGGTTTATTCAATAGTTGAAGTACAGAAAAGGGAGATTCCAAAGGGCAAATACGGGCGGTGTTTTTCCAGCACTTGCTAAGATAAGAAGATCCTGGCCCAGGAACACAGTCTCCAGACCATATAGCAAACATGTCCCTGGAGGGAGAAAAATGCATTAGGTTGTCATGGCTTTAAAACATCAGCCATTAACACCTTCAACTTATTCCCTTGCTTCAGAACCCAGGATTCTGAACCAGTTCACTGATTATAATTCTCTTTGCCATATATTTATATTTATATCTGTATCTATACCTACAGGGAAAAAAAAAACAGAAATCAGTCAATATAGCTCATTAGCTTGATGGATATATTCTTATTGAAAATTAATATATTGGCATTATGCTGTAAAAAAAAAGAAGCGTTTTAATTAATGTGGTGCTATCAGTGAGATCATTCATTAGCTTGATGGATATATTCTTATTGAAAATTAATATATTGGCATTATGCTGTAAAAAAAAGAAGCGTTTTAATTAATGTGGTGCTATCAGTGAGATCATTTTAAGATCATACAACTCTCAGCCACACATACAGAGGTAGAAATTCCATTTCTGGAACATGAGATTAAAGAGTCATTTCTCATCTATATTTGCTTATAAAATATAGTCATCCCTATACATCCTATCACAGTGCCTTCCCCACCCCATGAGAGAGAGAACTAATGTTTGTAAGAAATTATAGTCATTCTAACACTGTGCTCTGAGAAATAAAGTTACTAGTGCAAGTTCATCCAGCCAGTAAGTAATTAGAGGTGAGATTAAAATTCGGTCTGACATATCCTTTCAACTAAACTTCTGTCTTTACTTGGAATCTTTTACTAGCAACACCGGCCCTGACTAGTAGAAACAGAAAAAAGTTCCCTGGCTTCTAGAGAATAAATATTGATCCTATTGGGTATTTCTTCTAAACAAATCTAAACCCAAATCTCATGCCCAAGAAATGGGTGTTCTGTAGCTAACACTCTTTTCTCCATGGATGTGTAGAAAAACCTCATCTGATAATTTAGCTATGCATATGTCATGGTATCTGATTTTAAAATGAATGGCATACAACAAGGTCAAGTGTTCAGATCCCCATACCAGCCATCTGCCAAAAAAATGAATGGCAACACAAAGACATTTTGTTCATAGTGAACTTAAGAATCATTGCATACTCTTTATCACGGAATTGGAGAAGCAGGTCAAGTGTTCAGATCCCCATACCAGCCATCTGCCAAAAAAATGAATGGCAACACAAAGATATTTTGTTCATAGTGAACTTAAGAATCATTGCATACTCTTTATCACGGAATTGGAAAAGAAAGTGTTCAGATCCCCATACCAGCCATCTGCCAAAAAAATGAATGGCAACACAAAGACATTTTGTTCATAGTGAACTTAAGAATCATTGCATACTCTTTATCACGGAATTGGAGAAGCAAAAAGAAGCAATAGTTACTTTATCAAGCAGTTTCGTAGTCGTCTTTCATGTCTATTTATATCTCTTTATTTGGTCCGGATATATAATTAGTTATGAACTCAGTTCCAAGTATTACATTTTGTAAATTGAAATATAGTTTTAATTATTTCCTAGTATACATTTCTATTATTTGCCTATAATTAATTTGAAAAAGGTCTTTAATCTATTTGATTGGAGCTGGTAGTGAGAGGGGCGAGGACAGTCCTAACTGATTAGAGCTTAGTGATGCACAGAAGAAATATTTTGCATTTTAACTATACACATTAGGTATCAGGAGTATTATATTTGCTTGGAGATAGAAAATTCTGGAGATTATTTTTTCATCTTAAAGGCTAATAGGTATCAAATGGCATTTATTAAGTCATTATGATTTAATTTAGTAGGTCATCCTTCTATCTTCAGGTAAACTAATTTGCTTAAGCTAGTTCAAACATTAGAACCATTTCTTTAAGAAAAAAAAGAACATTATGAAAGACTGAAATCATATAACCTACATCAGGAACTTATTTCAGTGTTTAGCATCTTTCCTCACTTTGAAGAAATTCTTCCTAACTTAGAGGTCAAGTACATACCAAAATGTCCCGTATCTTCTCTTCCGCAAGTAATGTAATACTAAATCATTTTGCTTACTCTTGATTTTTCATCTTTTTTGAGGGGGTTGGGAGTGACTGGATGGTATGGGGATCTAACCCTGTGCTCTAACCACTTAACTAACTGGCCAGCCCGATTTTTCATCCTTTTAATGCTTGGTTTGAATCTTTTGAACCTATGTTCTTTCCACATCCTCCCAGGCCTTCGGGTTTCTTCTGGTCTAGTGTTTCTCAATGTGTCTCCATGTGACTGACGGTGTCATCTCAGTTCGAAGTTGTTTCTTGTGAATATAAAAACGAAAGGGCGTTGCCCTCCTCATTTTAGCTCTGATGTTTCTATGATCTAATCCTCAAATAACTTTTTAAAAATTCCTTCAGAAATGAAGTACTCATTAAAAACAAAAACAAAAAAGAGGGCTGAATCAGAGAAGGCTCAATATAGTTGATGCTAAACCTTTTCAAGAGGAAGGCAAACCGTTTCCCCTCTTGGCTGCTTTTATGAATGGAAACAGGAAGATGAACTAAACGGCCCCCTGAGAATCCCCCAGCTCTGTGATTTTGTGATAATCTTAGCTTCTAGCGTCTCACTTTCTTCAGACTCTCAAGTCTAAACTGCCCTAAGATATGAGAGTGTTTAACTGATGAAAACCTTTTAATGGAGGAAAAATTCTGCTTGTTTTCTCAGAAGTGATCTTAACAATTGCTTACATCTATATTCTAGGCAGCCCATATTGAATCATTAAATCAAAAGAAAATGATTTAAAAAATAGCAGATGTATTTTATAATAATACACTATCATTCCTTGATTTTTCCTTCGTTGCTCACATTAGAAATATTTACTCGAAATAGCAGATGTATTTTATAATAATACACTATCATTCCTTGATTTTTCCTTCGTTGCTCACGTTAGAAATATTTACTCGTGGGCCGGCCCGGTGGCGCACTGGATAGTGCGCCGCTTGGGAAGCGTGGCAGCGCTCCCGCCCGAGGGTTCGGATCCCACATACAGACCGGTTCCCGCTCACTGGCTGAGCGAGGCGCGGGAGCAACACCGAGGGTTGCGATCCCGTTGCCGGTCCCCGGTCCGGTATGGCGGCAACACTGAGGGTTGCGATCCATTGCCGGACACGGAAAAAAAGACAAAAAAAAAGAAAGAAATATTTACTCGTGTAAGCATGGTTCGAGGATTTGTGAACTCTGTTTTTTTAAATCTAGTCATTCTTGCTCTCTGCACTGCAATTGTTTGTATTTAAACAGAAGAGCTTTGTTAATATTAGTGGACATTTTACTTCCAAATAAGACTACCTTCCAAGAAGGGTTCATAGAGCAGATTTCATCTGACACGGCTGCATGGTGAAGATTAGCAGTAGTTACACTGGGCAGCCTTGGGGCTTGCCATTTAATCCACACTGCTGGTTCTGTGCACTAAGCCAATGATGCTACTTAGAAGCTCAATAGGTTATTAGTTTTCATTACTTTTAACCGGCTATTTTTGAACCAGTGGAAAACTGAGAAATAATTCTACACATATAAAGTGGAAAATAGACCTCTAATACATCACATGGATGGTATGCTTAATTCTAATTCAGATGCTAATATTATTAATTATATTATCACTAATAATGATGAGAAGAATGTTCCATAAGAACTAATTACCCTGGCTAATCTCTGGTAAAGCTTTAAATGTACTATTTTTATTGAATCATCACAATGGTTCTCCGAAGTTTTACCAAAATAAAAATGGTGAGTTGTACATACATTCTGGGATTTTTTTTCTGATACTGACTTTGACTGTCCGTGAGTATTTTTACAGTGAGTTGTTCAGCATTCAGTTGATTATTTTTTGTTGTTATTTGGCCCAACTGCAGTTTAGATCATATAAAATGAACATAGAAAACCATGGCATTAATCTTGGACTGTAAAAGCCCTATTTGTATTGTGACACAAATATAAATGTAAAGTAAGCAGAAAAAAATACTATGTAAGCTCTTTTCTGAGCTTCGTATTGTTAGAAAATATTTAACTCATGTTGTTTTGTAACTTTTCTATTATGTGTACTGTAAGTGCAAAAAGAATTATGCCAGGGTCAAAAATGATTCTGAAGTTTCAGAGCAAACTATTTTTATCAAAAATGTATTAGTTCCTCAGGTAAATGTGCAGCGTTGAACTTAACAGAATCACCAAAAGACGTGAAATATTAAATTAATATTCAATGTAGATCCAAATTGTATTGATTAGCAAATGTTTGATATAAGTCACAAAAAAGGAAAGAATATATGTTATCATTAACATTTCTGTCTTGAATAATTATATGACTTATGGGAGGAATTCTGAGTTCACATACCTGAAGAGGGTAGGATTTAGTTATGCTAAATATAAACTGTGACTATTACCCACATCAACTAAGCCCACTGTATTCAAAACTGGGAAGCATTTTTTATGTAATAAGCATAATTGGAATAGAATTGTCACCAACAACCTGTGTGTGTGTGTTTTGTTTTTGTTTTTTATATAGCACTGAGAAAAAAGTTGCTATAGATTATTACAGGCAAACAATCACTGATCACTATGACATTCTGCTAAGTGACAGAGAAAGTTTCATCCATAGCCTTGGATGGTCTCTTGGTCAGATACAGTTGGAGACTACACTGGAAACCCAGTTTCCAGGTAATGGTTTTATGCAGTTGGCCTGGTGTATATCAATCAAGCAGTTTCCCCAGTTTGTCAATTCTTTCCTTGCTGACATCAGAACTGAGATGGGTCAATATGTTTGAAGTCCTGTAGTCTTCTCTCTAGGGTGTTCAGCTTGGGATAGAGGCAGGGATTACAAGGTCTCTATTGTTCCATTTCCCCAACTCCTAAAAACACAGCCTAAAAGTGACCTAAAAAGATAAGTCAATATCCTGGTGCAATAAATGGTTAATAAACAACTCTAGAACTAAAGACTGTCGAGGTTGGAAGGGACCTCAAAGGTCATAAATGATCATCTTACACTCTTCTGACAACTGAAGTGATGCTGAAATACCACAGATGATTGGAATCTCTTGATCTCCCAAATTCAGGCAGTTCTAGTTGATAGGAAGTCCTTAAATCGAGCCATAATGTGTCTCTCTGTAAATTCCATTTAGTGGTCCCACATGAAACCTTTGGGGCTAATGAAATGTTGACTTCCTCTTTGGTGCCATGACAAGCTCCTTTGCAAACCTTCCTCATTCCCTTAGGTTTCCTTCCTTCAACACCCTCACCACTTTCCTCTGAACATACTCTGATTTTTCATCGTTTTGCAAACCCAGGGTATAGTCTGATCAGTACAGGATAAAACACATTTAGCAGCACCTTCATTCCAAGCACTGTCTTTCTCTTAACACTGAAGTTGCTTTTGTGGCAACTCTATCAGAGTGACTCCTGAAATTCCTAAGGGCTTTTCAGATGGCTAAGCCAAGTCACATGTGCCACATTCTGCACCCGCATAGTTGCGTTTTTGACTTTTTGTTTTGGACCTCCATAGTTGTTACGCCTCTCACTGTGTAACAGAGATGCAAAAAGAGTACTCAAAGTAACATGAATGCTATGAGAAGCCCGAAGGGACTGCACCTCAGCAACTCCTCTGTTAGAAGGAGAAACTGGGTACAGCCATGAGTCAGTTTTTGCTTCAGTTTTTATGGAAAGGACAAGGAAATTACAGGAAAAGAACAGATAGTTAATCAATCATAGTAAAAACATACAGAAATTGGCTACGTAACAATCTTCATCCAAGCATGCAAAAGAAACAATAAGACAATTGTGAAAATGCCTGACTTCTTGAGAAACTCAAAGAAACAGCCTAAAGCAAAATGTGGAACAACCCCCATGTACTAACTTATCTAGCAAAACGTCCTTGGAAATCTTAACTCACATGTTTTCCCGTCATTCAAGCTTTGTTGTATTAAAGGTTATTGCCCTCAGAACAATCCCTGTTTTGTTTCAGTTCTTTTGCTCACATTAAAGGCTTTAAACCTGTGTGAGTTTCCTTCTCACAGAATCTTCCAATGAACCCATTATATTAGCAATCAGTGTATAGAATCCCTTACCTAAACAGTTATTAGAATTGATTTGGTGGGCTCTTGCCCTCTAGCTGTAAGTTCTTGCTTCCTGTCTGAGAACTTTTGTCCCATGCATGCATTACCTAAAAACCCTATCTAATAATCAAATAGGAATCAAAATTTCTAACCCTCTACACATAGTAAACTTTACATTTATTTTCATTAATGTTACCTCATTAAATTTGTCGTGTCCCACCAACTTCAAATTTTTTTTTCATTTGAGGTATAGCATGTATTCTAATTGTCATCTCACTTATTCACTAAGTGAAATCCTAACTTTGTGTCATCTGCAAATTTGACTAGCATACTTTCTATTTATTCAAATACCTGATATTTTCAACAGATGACTGGGTAAGGAAAATGTAGTGTATATACACAATGGAATACTACTCTGCCATTAAAAAGAATGAAATTCTGCCATTTGCAGCAGCATGGTCGAACTCACAGAAAATTATGTTAAGTAAAATAAGCCAAGCACAGAAAAAGAAATACTGCATGTCCTCTCTCATAAGTGGGAGCTAATAATAATAGTAAAAAAATAAATAAAGATATAGCAATCACAATAATGCACTGATCTTTCAAAATGAGAGAACAGAACTGAGGCCACCAGAGGTGGGAAAGGGGGAGTTGGAGGGGAAATTAGCAAGAAATTGGTAAAGGGCCACAAAAAATGATTACATTGTGTCATGTTGAATATACTGATTATCCTAATTTGATCATCACATATTGCAGACAGGTATTGATATTCAACGCTGTACCCCACAGGTATGTACAATCAATTATATTTCAATAAATTTTTTAAAAAATTATACCTGATGTTTTAAAAATGTTGACAATAACAAGACCAGGGGCATCAGCATTAGAAATGTCCCCCTAGACTGCCATGAATTGCTGTCCTCCGGCTGTAGCTATTCAAGTTGCTAACACCTGATTTCTTGCTTGTATTTCTTCATCTCAGCCACAAGGATACTGTGTGATGCCTTGGTAAATATCCTGTAGAAATCCAGATACACTAATCACCCCCACTGGTTAATCTGGTAACCCTTTCAGAGAAGGAAATGACGTTTATCTACATGTTTTGTGAGTTAGTAAATCATATGATTCCATTTGAGGTTCACTGATATATAGGAATTGCGAAGCTGCCTCCCTCCCCCTTTTAAAAATCAGATCCACATTTGCCAATCCTTTGTTTATGTGCACCTCTCTTGCCTTCTGAAGTTCTCAAAGACAGTCAGCAGTGGTTCAGTAGGTTTCATTTATAGCAGGGACCTCAGCAGGTCCCTGGCACCTAGCATCATGTCTGTAACATAAGAGTATCCTGCTATTTTTAAGAATCAAAACCCTCTAAACTTGGTATTTGGGTGGTTATAATCCTGTTTTAAAACTTGGAAATAGGAGTTATATATGTCTGGACACAAAATTCATGTATACACTACATTAGAATTTTGAATTGATCAGAGGAACACTCTTACATCTGGCCACATGCTATGCCTACTTAACTCCCATCCAAGTTATTTTCTTGTGGTTTTGAATGACATTCTCTGGGTTTCCAGAAAGATTATTTACATTTCCTGTGGAGGCTCAGATGGAGCTATATTTGAATGGGTTGGTGAAGAGGAAGCAGAGAAAAGCATGGGGACCTGAAGCCACATAAGAGGAAAGCAAAGTAGGGGTTTGGAGAAGTACAGTGGGAGGGAGGTCGCCAATTCAGTCCCTGGAAGCCTTACCCTCTGTCCCCCCAGGACTGGAGTCCCTCAGCAACCCTTTTTCCCTCAGGGCCAAATTCTCTTAGGACCTGACCCCTTCTCCTCTAGCATAATATGACCTGCATCTCTGCCTTTATCAGCCTCCGTAAGGAAATTTAAGCCAGAAGGACAGAATTTTCAGAAGAACAACTTCTGAAGACAAGTAGAAAGTGAGGATGACCAAATCTCATGTTTCAATAAAATCCTGGTAATTAATTAAGATTAATCAAAATAACTATAGAAGCACCGGCATTATGTCTTTGCCCCAGGATCGCGATCATTTCTATGATACCAGGTACGCAGCTTCCACCCAGAGGAATCCTTGCAGACGTTTCGAATGTGAGGGCCGCCCCCTTACAGAGCTCTCTTTATGTGTCTTCTCTTCCCTCTTAGCACTAGAAGTCTAAGTCTATCGTTTCCATTCCAAACATTCTCTCTTAGACATAGACAAAAAATAAGTAAAAACCTTAAAATTGAAAATCTGTTTTCTTTCTCATCCATCAGTGTTACTATCATCTTAAAGCTGCAGGTCCATGTTTTGGGGAAGACCATTGTGCTCCTTGAACTTAAAAAGCAAGAAAGCAAAGAAACAAAAATTTATATATATCCTGAGGGTTTTTTTTTTTTTTTTTCTAATCGCTCTCAGATCATTTGTGGATTTTTCTTTTAATTTGCTATTCTCTTGTTTGGACTACTACTCTTCACCTGGATTTTCACAAGGCCAATTCATACTGTTCAGGCCTCTGATCAAGAGTTGGGACTTCCTCAAAGAGGACTTCCCTGACCCCCATGTCTGAAACCACCCTCCTGCATGACCCCCTCACCCGTTACCCTGCTTCATTTTTCTTAAAAGCACCATTGTTACCTGGAATTAAAGATATGCTTTGTTTATTTATTTGCTGTATTTCTCCCCATTAGAATATAAGCCTTCTAAGAGCAAGTACTTTGTCTTGTTCATACTTGTGTTCCTAGTGCCTGGAACAGTGCTGCTAGGTAGAAGTTTCTCAATAAACATTTGCTTAATGAATTAAGCAACAATAGATTCTTTAAAGATTACTTATAGAAACTGGAAAGAAGGGCCGGCCCAGTGGCGCACTGCTACAGTGCGCCGCTTGGGAGCGCGGCAGCGCTCCCGCCGAGGGTTCGGATCCCACATACAGACCGATTCCCGCTCACTGGCTGAGCGAGGTGCGGGTGCAGCGCTGGGGGTTGCGGTCCCGTTGCCGGTCCCGGTCCGGTGCGGGCGCGACACTGAGGGTTGCGATCCATTGCTGGACACGAAAAAAAAAAAAAAAAAGAAACTGGAAAGAAGATCACGTATTCTTCATTATAATTTCTAACTTCTTTCACTGTAGAGTTATGTGCAACTGCATGGGAGAACTTGCTTGTTTTAAAGTAAACTTTGTTTCAGAGGCTGGCCGGTCAGTTCAGTTGGTTAGAGCATGGTGCTGATAACACTAAGGTCCAGGGTTCAATCCCTGTACTAGCCAGCCACCAAAACAAAAACTAAAGTAAACTTTGTTTTAATATTTAGATTATAATATAATCAGAATTGCTTTGATCATCTGAAAATTACTTTCTAGACAGCTTAAAATCACAGTCCTAATACTGGAGATAACTAATATTAAAGTTTTTCGGTATGTTTAGAATATTTGCAAACTTCTCAATCTTTTCAAGGCATTTTCTATTTCTAATTCTTATGCTATAGAATTCTTCTAATCTGTTCTCTGAACTTTTAAAAATCTGTTCTCATAAACTTGCCATATTTGTCTGACTTTTTGAGATCTATCCCCAACACAGTTCTTAAAATTACATTTATTGTTCTGTAAGATTCCTGTTACTTCCACAGGGCCAACCAGTTCCCCTTTCTGAGTCAGAATTTTTTTTTTTTTAATATAAGTCCCCCCACTTATTTCCTCAAAATTCTAGATGATGAATTTACCAACAAGGCAATTCAGTGACCTACCAGATGTCCTGAGTTTGCCTGAAAATGAATTCCGGGATAGATAGTTAAAGACCACCATCAATGCTGTATCTCATAAAACACTTATCTCATTTAGTCTTATGACTTTATTCCACCACTATGGATATACCATGAGAATTAAGGTAATGGAAAAAGCTTCAAGACTTTCCAGGAAATCTTCATTCATTCATTCATTCACTTAATGATTAATTATTGAGGATCTATTTTGTGCCACTTGGGATACCAAAATGGAAGCAAAGAGCACACTACTTAGGAAAGGGTCACCAATTAGTTTTTTTACAAGTATTTATTGAGCACCTACTATGTGCCAGGCAATATGTTAGGCACATAAGCAGGGAGGTATCATAATGTCAACAACACAAACACACTTGGGTTTAAATCTACTACATGCTAGATTATAAATCATCAAATCATTTACTTTATCTATAAATTGAGGACAGTAACAACTCACTTAAAGGACTATAATTAGACTTGAGAAAGTTAAATCCTGCAAGGTACTGTTCTGTCCCGAATGGTAACTTTATGTTTATTATGTTCTCTACTGAATGGTAACTTTCTTTGTACATCTATAACTCCTGACATAGTATCTGTTAAATAATGATACACTCAAGAAATGTTAAATGAACAGATAAATGTCTTACAAGTAACTCTCTTCCACAACTTTACCCTAAAGTCATGAAATTCTCTCCCAAAGTCAGAATATTTACTTACTCCCAGAAACTTCGCTTTAGCATTAATTATTTAAATTGTTCTTTAAGGTTTTAGGAATGAAATATCACATTAATTTCTGCCTATAAAGTAGGATTATGATAAATATTATTTCTAATTTTTCAAGTTTCTTATAAAAAAGGTTGAAACTGTATCCACCATGTAAAAATCATACATTGATCTTTGCTCTTCTCTTGAAATTAATGAAGTTTTTTTTTTTTTCCAAAACTAAGTAACAATTTGGTAACTGTGGAAATGTTTGCATATTTTCCTCTGTACAAACTGACTTCAGAAAGAAAGAGTGAAGGAGCGGGGGGGTTCTGATTTCTGGGACTTTGAAAGCTAAAAGCTGAAAGTATAAACAGTGACTAACACATTAGTCATAGTAAGCAGCTGTTTCCTAGTAGGACAAGAAATAACATGTTTAGAATGCTGCAGGAAAATTAAGATAGACAAAGAACTTTCTATCTGCCAAGAGTGACTCTAAATTAGGTGACCCTAGAAGAGTATGCAGTGTAAAGATTTTTTTAGGGTTATACAGCTATCCTTGAAGTAATTTTAATTGCTTTTTGTATTCCTTAATAAAAGTTAAGTGGACAAGTTGATTTTCCAGGGGCTCAAATTTCTGAAAGCTTGAGACTTTGCTTATTTTCCATATGTCCCCTAGAGGGCAGTGGCAGCCCAAACCCCAGGAGACGGTTTTTCAATCAGCCTTGTATCCCCTGGCACCAACCTTCTCTCCAGCCCCGTTACTTATTTAGTCTCACAAATCTGTCTTTTATAAGCAGGTTGACAGTGACATGTTTATTTCTAAGTATCTAACTAGCAAAACTATTAAATATTAGAAAACAACACCAAATGATGTTTATTTTTACAAAGACTGAAAGAAAAAGATATTTTATGTTTGTGTATGTGACAACACACACGCATAGCCTAGTTGGTCCTTTTTGTGCATTTCTCATGCATTGTAGGGGTAGAGAATGGTGTGAGACGGTTGGGAAAAGGTGACAAGACCTGTAAGGCAAAGAAATCAAGTTTTTTTCCTTTTATTGTTCAGTAATCCAAAGTATAACTGACTGCCTATTCATTTATTCATTCATTTATTCACTCAGGAGTAGCCTAATGTGTCAGAACCATTATATTAGATGCTACATTTGGTAATGTGTAGAACAAAGAAACTACATCAGGGAGCTTATAATTTAGAGGGTGATATTAAATTACTTGATACAGGGAAGAATGATACAGGAAGGTACCCACCTTGTTGTATGCACAAGTTTGGTAGCAATGTAACATAAAAACCTTTGCTCCTTTTACAAATGTTTTGGATTTCTTTTGGAGAACCAGAGGTCTGAAATCTTTTTTCCGTTCCAACGGAACACATGACTTTATATTTAAAAGGTGATGACGAACCACAGGAAGCTTCCTGGATAGACAAAGCAAGAGCCTGATAATGCGCTTTTCTAATGCTGAGGTTTTCTCTTTTAGTTAATGTTGCTGTTTTAATATTTTATCCTGCTCAGAGACATTTTAATGCAAAGGGTGCAACTTTTAAAAGAGCCTTTTTGCAAGGCTGTTCTAAAAGCTTCTTATAATACCTGTAAATTTATCTTCTGGGATCTCTTTTATTGTATTTGAATTATTTGCTGATTAAACTTCTTTATTCACTTTTCCCTTGTGAAATGGGGAGCAAGATGCAAACCTCAAGTATGTGAAGAAAAAGATTAATGGTGTCAGAATGATAATTCAGTCAATATTTGCTGAGCCATTGGGGTTTCTGTAGGGAGCGGAGGGCAATAAAACTGTTTACCCATTTAGCAATGAGTGGCTTTGAGAACATTCCTGCCATAACTTTTGGTCAAACCAAATGGTATGGTTTTTTTATATGATTACTTGTTTACGCAGATTGCTTTGGCTGGAAATCATACATATTTGCAGTATTTCTTGGGAGAATTCTGCCATCATATCTGTAGCCATGTTCAGTATTACATTCCAGAATTTACTGAAAAAGTGGTGGACTCATAGGTACAAGACTATGCTATCTACCCTAAGTGAATCATTGTGCAGTATACGCATGTATTGAAACATCACGCTGTACCCCACAAAAATGTTTGCATAAATGTTAGCACATTTTGAATAAAAGAAACAAAAGACTTTGAGATGTTAGAAAATGGTCCTTCAGTCCTAACAACATAGCTGGTAATTACTTATGATGGTCTAACTCTAGATTAGGAATGACATAATAAATACATTGAAACTGGTGGATATTTTAAGTGGCATTGCTTTAAAGAGTTAGAGTAGTAGAATCATAGTATTATCAGTGTATAGGTTATGCTTATGAAACCAGTACTGACCCAGGAAGTGGACAAAATTATTGCAATTGGACTGAGAACCATAGTATTTTTTTAAACTATTTCTATTTGTCCAAAAGCGACTAGGCCAGCTGTTATTTCCAGGGCTGTGGTAAATTGTCTTAGGACTTTACCAAAAGACAGAAGCTTTTAAATACTTCTTAAATGAGAAATTTCTTTAGAGGAAAACAAGAAATTATGACTTCAAAAAAGCCCTAAACATTTACACTTATTTTATATGAGAGAAAAAAAATACTATACAATTTGCTTCTTGCTGAGGTGTGGAAATTTCCCCTAAAAGGCAAAAAGAAAAAAGAAACATAAGTATACTTTATGTAGAAAAGCCAATTTGGACTTTGTAAATACTCCCGACTTTATTTTGTATTTGCAATTTGAGATGTGCCTGTAAATGGCTACTGTAAAACAACAATTCTACCCTCCTCTGCCATTTAGGTGCACTTGTATTTAAAAGGAAAATATAGTCATTGTGCATATATTGATATATAATCTTTTGTAGGTGATACAGATTGAATTGTGCCTCCCAAGTTTTATGTATTAGAAGCTTGATCCCCAGTGTGACCGCTAAGAGGATGGGAAATCCTATTAAGAGGATGGGAAAGGTGAGGCCTTGAAGAAGTGATTAGATTCTGAGGAACATGCTCTAATGAATGGATTAATAATGGTGGTCACGGGCATGGTTCTGAGGGCTTTAAAAGGAGAGCACATGAGAGTCTCTCTCTCTCTCTCTCTCTCTCTCTCTCTCTCTCTGCTCTGGCATTCTGCCATGTGAGACCCCTGCATTACTGTCACCACCTAGGCCTTCACCAGATGTGTTCCCTGGACTTTGGACTTCCCAGCCTCTGAAACTGTAAGCAATAAATTTTGTTTTCTTACAGATTAACCAGTTTCAGGTGTTTATGTTAGAAGCAACAGAAATAGACTAATACAGTAGGAAAGTGTCTCTTTTTCTGTTGGGAAGGGTTATATTGGAGGTCACAGATAATCAGACAATTTTAATTTTGGTTCCAACAAATAACTACAGACTGCTAACTGCATATAAGCTTTACAATCGGCAGACATTTTCTAACTTATGGCTCATTTTGAAAATTTTCATTCTCAACAGTCCTATCATTGGATCCCAGGTGCAAAAAATGGCCAGTTCCTTTAAAAACACTGTAAATTATCTCTAAATGTAATAGCATTCCAATAACATATTAACAGAATTTACAGCTTGTAAAAGCACTTTCACATACACAGCAATGTATTTGAACTTTATGGTGCTCCTGGGTGGCTACTGTTAAGTCCATTCTAGACATCTGTAAGAATTCAGGAGCTTGGGGGGAATCTTCCAAAGTCACATGGTTTGAAAATCACTAAGCTGGTCTCCCACTCTGAATCCAGACCTATGTGGCATTCTAGTGAGGCTGTATGTATTACATCATTGTATTCATTTTATTATACAAGGCAGCCTACTTATATGTTGATGTAAAATATTCATCATGGGGCTATTCCTGTGTGCCAGGCAATGTACTCAATACACAGGTATTATCCACCCCCTTTTTAAAGGGGAAAAAGCAAAGCTATATTATGCATCCAGAATCATACTGCTAGTAAACAGTAGAGCCAGGATTCTGATCTAGGTGTGTCCAGCTCCAAAGCCACACTCCCTGACCAGAGAGGCACTTTCTTTCCATTGCCACTATTACACTAGATTTGGCTTTCACTCTTCTAATTGTTATAATTTAAAACCCTGATGGGCAGTTCTGTGCTGCCTTTTGTCTCACAGTGGTATGTGTTTAATGAATGTCTTCTACACGTTCCCAGTGACGTTAGTGTGGGCTCTCTGTTTTGGGTGTCATTTAAATGGCATACCACAGTGCCACTCGGACATCAACAGAGTACCCATCAACAGAGTCACCTGGGAAGCTCCAGAGCCCTTTAAGAATGACAGCACTACACCCTTTTTCTTTGGTTGGTTGAAGGGTTGAAAGAAAAAGAGGGCCTGGGTAAAGCACAATTGATTCTCTCAGAACAGGACAGAGATAGTGACCCTCTACCTACCCACCCAACACCAAGTCAATAAAAAGATAAGAAAGAGCTATAGAAGGGAGGAGTTTGACAGAGACCATAATCTGCTCTCAGCCTTCTGGACATGATGGTGATAGAGCCTCTTCTTGAAGGAATAATAACAAGCTCATGGATACTAAAAGTGACAAGCAATGGAGTAGCCACCAAGAAGTAGCACCCCCATCACCAAAGGGCACAGGCTGGTGGGGGTAGCCAAATTCCCAGTACTGCCCAGATGGTTACAGAAAATGCAACCCAATTGTAATTGTTACAAGTTCTTTACGACTTGGACTATGATTGTCCATAAATAAGAAAGCATCAGATGTATGGCAGGGACACAATCCAGAAGGAATATCATTTAAAGCACTCTCATGAATATTTCCAGTACATATAATCAGTCTAACCAAATAAACTCTCAGATGAATATTATGAATATGACTTTAGGAAAAAGCAGTCATTTATTTGATACAATATGTTATGTTACAATTGCTGATTATTAAATTTCCAGTTCTCTAAGGGAGTACTTTCTTCCTGCTAGTAGCTTATTTACAACTGGCAAAAATCACATGTCTGTCTATGGATGCCAGACTCTGTTGTATTACTTACATCAACATACTATTTGATTAAATTCACCAGCATAATCAATAGGGGGTTCTGGTTGTCGTATTAATTACATTCTATGGAAATTCTATGGAAGCATCATTTAATTAGATTTTTCACTTAGTACTTATCAGAGTATAAGAAATGTCATCATAGCTTTTTGCACATGGTAATGAAATCACTAGTACATTACCAGGATTAAATCACACAAGAATGTCTACCCTTCTGTTTTCCTTCCTGCTAAAATTATCAAGCTTCTTACAGTACTACCTGTGATGATAGGCAGGCTATGCAGAATTGCAAAGCTTTCCACAACACCTACCAGTCTCCATGTCAGAACAAATTAGTATTTCCAGTCTACTGTTTATCATGATGGCATTTTAGAGGCTAATAACTAATTCTTAAAAACATGAACATATCTACCTTTACTGAGTGTTCAGTATGTGCAGTGCATATGTAAAGTGCTCCATTTACATACTCTAATCTTCAGAGAAACACTTTAAGGCTTCTTTCCATTATTCAGATGTGGAAACTGAGGCACAGGTCATGTAGATGGCGAAGGATAGAGACAGGATTAAATCCTAGTTCTGACTCATGTCAAGTCCCATTTAGTATAATGCACTTATCTTATAGATGCAGAAACAGGCCCAAAGAGGTAAACTGTCTTTCTCAAGTACACATAATTGGAAAATGGTAGGAACAAATCCAGCACTCAGGTTTGCTGACCTCTAGCTGTTATCTTTATTGCCATGAGCCATTACTATAGATCTGAGCTAGTCAGTTTTTCTGTTTTTTCATTTTTGTTTCACCAGATAGCAGCCAGGCTGAGAGACATGCAAGCAACATCCATTAGCCCTCTGCCTGTATCGAGCAATCACATTTTTAATGGACTCTGTGTATGAGTCTTGCTTGTCTGCATAGCTTTTAAAGTGACCTGGAGTAAATCTATTGCTCACTTGACAATCAGCATTTGTCATTGTTCCTCAAGTAGTAGAGTCAGAGATCTGTGGATTTTGCTTCCTCCCATATCTCTGGAAACTTTTCCCAGAGAATGCCACACTATAGGCTATTCTGAGAACAAGAACTGTGACTTTCATAAAGAGGCTTCCACTCCAAACAGCTTAGATCTGGCTATGTCTTCCCCTTGCTTTAAACACTCAGATAAGAGTTTCAGAAAACTGTGATCAATTGCTTATCTGTACCTACTGAGATAATGATATGGTCTCCTAGTCTACTAATGTGAATTCTACTTACCGATCTTTGAATGTTAAACCAACCTTGCATTCCTGACCACCTGGTCTTGATGTACTATCCTTTGCACCAATTGCTGGATTTTATTTGCTGTTATTTAGTTTAGTATCTGTGAGTCTGTGCTCATGATGTCCTTGTCAGGTGCCATCATGAGTGTTATGCTGGCCTCATCTTGCCCTGGGTGGTGGTCACACAAGTACTCACATATATCAAAAGTCACTGAACTTAAGATGTGTACATTTTACTATACGTAAGTTACACCTCATCTAAGTACAACTTTTAAAAAATCATTCAGATGGCTTCACCTTACCCTTAGGCCAAATTCATTAGAATAGCATTCAAGGCTTCTGTCTGCTTATGCAGCTAGATGACCTTTGCTACTTCACCTTACACCATGGCCACACAAGACTACTCTTAGTTTCTCAAAACTACCATATTCTTCCACAGTATCAGAACTTTGCTAATGCTATTCCTCCAAGACAGAATGACTCTCCTCCAGACCTCTCTTTCTGCACCTGAGAGAATTCCTTTTATCCTTCAAGGCTTAACACAAATGATACTTCTTATAAGACATTTGCTGGAAGATTCCAAACACTTGCCCAGTCACTGGCAGAATGAATTGATCCCTTCCTGGCACTGTCATTGAGCTTGGCACAAAATGCTATACCATATAGAACAGATGCTTGTGTGCAAGTTTTTCTGTCTCCTCTGTTTGGCTGAGAACTCTTCTGAATCTTTTTCTCATCTTTGGGTATCTGGGGCCCAACAGTACCAACAGAGGTACTTGGCAAACATTTATTAATGAATGAATGCTTCCTCCAATATAAATTTGGGGGAAGGGGAAGACTATAACATGGTAAAGTTGTTACCACTTTATAAAACAAATGAACAAATGAATGAACACCTCCTCCAAAACAAAGTTTGAAGGAGGGGAAAAGATCTGGTATAATTACAGTTATATTTTTGTGCATAACATATTAACCCAAAATTTGGTGACTTAAAACAATAACAATTTTATTTGCTCAAAATTCTGCAACTTAGACAGTACTCTATGGGGACAGCTCAGTTGCTCCACATGGTATCAGCTTGGGGTTGTTCAGCTGGGGTTGGAGAATCCACTCCCAAGATGGCTTCACTCACCCAGCTGGCAAGTTGGTGCTGGCTGTCACCTGGAAACTTCACTGAGGCTCTTTTCTGGGGCCTGGCTGCTCATCCATAGGGCCACTCAGTGTAGCTAGCTAGGTTAGGCTTCTCAAAAATAGCAGTCTCAGAGTAGTCCAACTTCTTAAGTAATGTATGGCTTTCTACAGAGTATAAAAGCAGATGCTGCAAGGTCGTAAGGATTGGGCCCAGAACTGATATAGCTTCTCCTCAACCACATTCTATTGGCTAAAGCAGGTTACAGGGCCAACCTCTCCAAGGAGGGACCACTCAAGGGCACAAATACTGGGAAGCAGGTTCATAGGAGGCCACCAAACCATCTATCACAGTGAGGATGCTACCATATTAATGATAAAAATGAAGTCATTTTTGTTTAAAACTTCTCTTTTGTCCTCTGTGTGTTGAAGATGTGGTTAAATGGCTGATATTTTGTGAGATTCCATATCTATACAATATTTTAATTCCATGTTTTGTCTTATAGATCAAATTATGCTTACTCATCAAATAAAAAAGACGGATTTTGCACAGCTCCTCTGACCTGTGCAATATCTAGTTCCCAAACTCTTGTAAACTAAAACCTGTTGAGCTTTGCCAAGAAGCCTGGCTCAGAAGATTTGGGTTTCTAAAAGAAATGAGCATATGACATTTTTATACTGGAAAAGTTTTTAGAAAAGTTCATATCCCATTAGCATTCTTTATAACGTGCTGTGCTCAAAACTAAATATTTTCAGGCTTCAACCTTATGCATATAAAAATGGAATCAAGTCAACTTCCTTGTGATTTCTTTCCTTTAGAGTGCTTGACTTTTTTCCCTCTTTTACTTTGCCATTAGTCTTTTTGTTTCCTGCACTCAGTCTTTTAAACACATGTCCCAAGGACCCAGTTATTGACTTTTTTTTAATCAGATTAACAGTGGGATCTGTATCTGTTCTGGCAAAACACAGAATATACACTCACAAGGATGTCTATTCATGGTAAGTCCTTCTACTTTTCAGCAGTATTTATAGTGGTTGTGAATTTGGGTTTGATTTAGACTTAGAATTTTAATCCTTGAACTCCCCTTTCTAGGGATGTGATCTTGCACAAGTGACTTAACTTCTCCATGCCTCTGCTTTCCTATTTATACAGTGGGAATGATAATAGTACTTCACAGGATTGCTGCTAAATGAAAGAAAACATGCAAAGCACTGGAGTAAGCATTCAATGAATGTAACTGAATTTTTATTACTGCCATTGGGCAAATTATTGTAAATACGCTTTAAGTTATTCAGAAGTGAGAAATGGATTACTAAATTTGCAGATTATCCAAAAACCTGTGTTTTTGTTTTCCTCTACTTACTCAATTGGATCTGCCTTTTAATATTTCCTATATTATTTTAGCATTTGATTTGGGTTGGTTGGTTTTGAGGATGGGAGAAGGGGGAATTCGGGTTGACTCCTAAGGCTTAGTGGTGGTTACACCATTGTATCAAATTGTTTGGGAACAGTTGAAATCACTCAGAGGAGTATGATCAGCCTATAACAAATGAGGACCACTATAAAACTTTTGAAGAATACCACATGATAGTAGTTCAATGTGTTGATTGAAAAAATTAATGACTAAAAATTGTTATGAATTTTACAAAATGTTTAAATGAAAAATAGTTCTTCAACCATGATAGCACATCCTTAATTTTCAAGATAGTGACATGTTCTTTCTCAAGCTGTAAACAAGCATGGTACACGTATGGGTTCCTTTTTCCTTTGTAATTAAACTCTGGACCCTTCTGAATACCTGTCACTGACACATGATATACCACAAATTTAGACTAATAGAATGCTTTCTAATACTGAGTCAGCAGCTTTTATGTTACCCTTACTACGGTGTTTTATAATCATCGTTGCTGGTAAACACTGGACTGGCAATTTAAATGGAAGTATTTGTGCCATGTAATGATAGCTGGCAATTATCTGTGGTTTGGGGTAACCCAGGACAGACACTCCTTGAATAATTGACCACAGTGACCCATATGTCTGCCCAGTCAGAAGGAAGTGTCCTTGTTATGTCGTTTGGCATGGTTGCTCCATGCCATACACTGTTTTTGTATTATTTACTCTGATGTTCACAAAATATGTTCAATAGAACACTGTTAATTGATAATAGATATATTAAGACCATGAAAAAGTGTCCCCTTTTCAAATAAGTATGTAGCTCAACATAGACTATTACCCTCTTATAAATGCATAATTTACTTTCACATATAAATGCCCTAAGACATCTTGCAATAAGAAATTATAATTTTATTTAAGAAAAAAGTAAAATGCAAAAGTATTTCTCAATCTTGACCATTTATTTAAAAAACAGAACTATTCCCCTTTATCAAAAGAGTTTCACTCAGGGCTGGTCCAACAGAACCTACTTGGGGAAATGCTACTTGACTAATTTATCTTGTCTCCCTCTATTTATTATTAAATTCATTATATGGATCATTCCAGAAATGATTTTGTCTACTTTCACCTTATCCATTCTTTCTCCCCTCTCTCCTCACCCTTTCCAACCCAAGTAGGTTGCAAGATTTAGCACATTAAAATATAGGACACCACTGATATTTGAATTTTAGACAAATGGTGAATAATTTTTATTATAAATTATGTCCAAAATATTGCATGGAACATTTGAATGTAATTGTGTGTCCTCTATTTTATCTGGCATCCCTAAATTCAAGCCAAATTAGAGCCACCAATAAGTAATTAATGAAACTGTCAGCCCAATTTAGTTATAAATGCATGGAAAGAATTCATTCAATGCTCACTGAATAAGTTTTTTAAATTTTCCATAAAAAAAGCGTGAAGCACTTTTTAAGACCACTGTATCTTTTGTCTTTTTATAATAATTTCAATATGAAAAGCATAATCACTCTGGAACTTTAGTCTGCCATAAAGTCTAAGCGCTTCCATTTGCAGATGAGAAAACTGGGTCCTGGGGCCGGCCCGGTGGCGCACTGCTACAGTGCGCCGCTTGGGAAGCGCAGCGGCGCTCCCACCGAGGGTTCGGATCCCACATACAGACCGGCCGCTCACTGGCTGAGCGAGGTGCGGGAGCAACACCGAGGGTTGCGATCCCGTGGCCGGTCCCGGTCTGGTGCGGGGGCAACACTGAGGGTTGCAATCCGTTGCCGGTCACGAAAAAAGACAAAAAGGAAAAAAAAAAAAAAGAAACTGGGTCCTGAGAAAAGTGACTTGGGCTTGCCCAAGGAAATTCACCCACAAGAGAGGGCTGATAACAACCAGGTTTCAGTCTCATTACTTAACTCTCAAGCCAACAGATGGGACTCTCCACCAGGCTATCTTTATTGTTCACTGTATTTGGTAGAGCCCCAAAATACCAAATAAAAAAAAAATGGGGGGGCAGGTGGCCGGTTAGCTCAGTTGGTTAGAGCATAGCCTTGTAACACCAAGGTCATGGTATCCCCATGTCAGCCAGCCACCAAAAAAAAACAGTGGTGGGGGGGGGGCAATGCATATAGTTAGCCCAGTGCACCATTTTAATTGATTAAATCACAATAAAATGGAACATTAAAATAAATTTAAAGCTTAGATTATACTGGATATAACTTAATGTTTATTTTAACCAGGCACTTCATTTTTGAACAGCATCTTAGTCCTTCATTGGTATGGCATACAAGAATACAAATTTAAAGAGAATTCCAGATTTTTTTCATGTGCCTATGTGTTTCTATTTATAAACTATTACTCAGGAAATACATGCTTTTTTTCATTATTAGCCACCTCAAATATTTTATTGACAAGAAACATCAAGCCCAGAAGTAGTCACATAGTACAAACAACGATGCTTTTATAAGAGCAACCATTCCTTTCTACAGAAAGCAGAACTTTAGGGCTGAGCCCGTGGCGCACTCGGGAGAGTGCAGCACTGGGAGTGCAGCAGTGCTCCCCCTGCAGGTTCGGATCCTATAAAGGGATGGCCGGTGCACTCACAGCGCTCACTGGCTGAGCGCGGTGCAGCTGGTCTCAAAAAGGACAAAAAAAAAAAAAGAAAGCAGAACTTTATATTCACGGTTCATGGTATATCACTTTTACTATTAAAAAGAAGTATTATTTGGATTGAGGTGTTGAAAACCACTAAGAAAAAAGTCACTTAGTTACTGCTTTTTGTTTCCTGTGAGTGTCTCATTTGGTATCCATCCCATTATCCCTTCAGGTGCCATGGTAACTTAGAGATAGCAGTGTGTCTTCAACAAGCATATTGAACTGGCCAAGAAACAAGCATCACTTTTGATGAATTAATGGGCTCTTATGTGCATAGATTTTCCTCCCACTAGACAGGCAGCGATATTTAAACACCAAGAAATGTCCTTTACTTGAATAATTGTGAATAAACGATACACTCACTAGGAGTCTAAGTCCCTACCTTATCCATCATGGCCATATTTTTAAATCAAATTTCATAGTAACTCCATCTGTTAAAATTGGTTGTGCTTTATCTGCATGACTTATCCCTCCAATTTCATCAACCTGACATAGGGAAACAGCTTGCATTGTACATTTTCCCACGCATTATGTACGTGTGTTCTTTGGCTTGGTGGTGGTGAGGGCCTATCACCCATCAACGCCTGATCCACAGGGGTTGGCCTCTTGTCAAGGTCCCTGGGAGTCCTGCAGTTGTCACCTCACAAAGATCAATTCTCTTCAGCTCTACTCAACCTTTAACCTACTTGAGGTCTTCAAGATGTAAAATATTAGGGTAGTTTATCTGCATCTGATATCAGAATTTAAAAGGAGCCACAGTGCATTGGTCTTCCGCACCCATGTTGTGATGCTGTGCACTGTAATCAGCATTACTTGAACTGAATGTGTAAGATTGGTGAATACGAAGTGCTAATTATAGGAAAGGAGAATCCTTGTTTGTCAGGAGTTCCTACTTTAAGATGAATAATACTTTACTAAGTATTTGACCTCTGGCAAGTGACTTGACCTTACTGAACCTCAGCTTCCTCATCTATAAAATGAGAAGGATAGTGGTACCTCCCTTACAAAGTCATTGTGAGTTCATGAGAGTGAGTGTAAACGCATTTAGCACCTTGCCCAGCACATAGTGGTTCTTACTAAATGTAAACTAGCATTATTACAGATTAAAAAGTCAGGGGGTGATCTTGGTGTTTATTATTATTCACACACGCTGGAACCTTACCTGTTTATAACATCTTTGTGAAACATTTTTATGATCTCAGAGTGCCTTTTCATGGGTGATCAATGTTGGCAGTCATTACAGTAGAACAAATAAAACCATAAAAGACCATTTTCTTTTAAAATTTCAGATTTGTCATAAGTCATATAGATGGCCTATAAAAATGAGTGATTAGAAGTTATAACTGAGGTGTTCTGTACAAGTTTTATCTCATAATTAAAAACCAATTACTGTGGGTTTTCCTGCCCATGAGGATGGTGTTACAGTGAAACTTCCATGCCTTTCACCAAAACTGCGGGCTCCTCTAAGATTGATGCCGTGATGGGAAATGAGACTTAGTCCCTGATCCCAGGTGTCATCAGCTTATGTTTACAAGCTAAGGGATTGTGTGCCTTCAGTGTTGATCCTGAAGTGTTTAACTGCTTATATCACTTACATGTGATGCATTAATGACTTGTCCATAAAGGAGAGTTTGCCAGTGGTAAATTTAGGCCATGTCAAATATTAAACATAAATATTTACAGAGCCAAGGAGAAGGATTACAATTATGTGCATGGGCACGGATGTTCTTGAGTCTGGTGCAAGGAGTAAGGTCCTCTGAATGTTAGATTAGGGACCATCACAGAAGGAGTAGTGGTGCCAATTAGGGAAAAGCCTCACAATTCAGCTCTTCTCTAGGGACTGACTGGGAGATCTTTTCCAGGGCATTGGTGTTTCTGAAAAAACTTGTGTTCATTTTAAAGTGATATCTACATACAAATTTGTGTACTATGCACTGGATTACTTCAGAATATTTACTTCCACGTGGTCAGAAGATCAGGGTTTGAATTCCAGGTTATTGTTGCCCTTCTGCTAACAGAGAGCAAGTCACCCTCTGGAAAATGTCATTTCCCCATCACTCATATTGGGGATAATAATTCTCAAGGTAGTCATGAAGATTAAATGACATGTATATTAAAGATGCTCAGTAAACAGGAAAATATAATGTGAACATAGACGGAATTACTTTTCTGAAAGGGTTGTGTGTGTGTGTCTGTAGTCCACTTATTTTTCTAGTTTCTGCATGCAGTTTAGCTCACTTCTGTAGTTGGGAGAAAACACAGCAGTTGCAAGCCAATGGTAGAGCAAGAATCTGAAACCTCAAATACTAAACTTTCAACCTCTCAGAGAGAATTTGGTGGAGGCTATTATGTATAATGCTTACAGTCAGCATTTGGGGGGTGAATTGTGTGAATTATATAGTTCCTATATAATTAATCTCTGGTACTCCCAAATCAAATGATATCCTGTGCTGCACAGCATTTTTTTAAATGTCCTCATAATGAGCCCATTTTTACACTTATCAGTATGTACAGAGCTTTACATTTTACAAGGCATTTTCCACAAACATATTTCATTTAGTCCTCTTAACAACTTTTTAGAAAGTTATTATTCTTATACCCATTTGATATATAAAACTTTGAGATGGAGTGAGTTAAAGAACTAGTACAGAATCACATGGCTAGTTAGTGAGATAGGCAAAATACAATTCCATTTTCTTTCTACTATCCTCTGCTCTCTTTAATGTGTGTTTGCTTTTGTGGGTTGTTTTTTTTTGTTTGTTTGTTTTTTTACTTGTTTAGTAGAGAAAAACAGTTATTATATGAAACAGTTGGTCAGGCAAGATAGCCTTAAACATGCTATGACACATAAATGTAATTTATTTTTAATTAGGTAAAGTTAATGTCTAGCATTGACACATTTTGTAATATTCAGAATGTAGTTTGTTCCTGAAACAAATGTCCTTCTCAAATGCAGATTTTCTCCAGTACTAAATCATATTTTTACTTCCTAAAAGATGACAATAAAAGCTGTTTGCTACCTCCTCATATGCATGCTGATCTAGACCAGTGGAACACCATCTTGGTAGGATAGATTTTGACAGGAAGAAGAGTGTAGTTAGAATTGCGGACATTGCAAATCTTGAAAAATCACATTTTTACCAAACTTACCTCCCTTCCCAACACAAAACCTAATGAATGGATCCATAAAGGACTTTATGCAAACCTACACAAACAATTTAACATGCTATAAGAAAAGGACATCTTTTGTCTATTTTCAACACATAGGCCACATTCATTGGTACCCAGTAAAATAGAAACTGCAATGTAAAAAACATTTTGTCATCATAAAAATAACAATAAAAAGTACACAATATCTAATGCTTCTATCTCTCATGGTTAATCATGGAAATTCCAAGATTATATTTACTAGGTTAGCCTGATTAGTCATCTACAAATTTTTTTTTCCCAAAATTATGCTTTTTAAAAAAGAAGCTTCTCTTAGAAACTGTGTCAGGACCAACAGTGATAACTGGACTACAAACGCAAGATTAGAGTTAATTTACACTTGTAGCTTTCAGGGAAAGAACATCTCTGTCAGTTAATTCCCACTCCCCAAACTAGCTCTCACTTTCCCCAGAACAGTGGACAGAAAATAGGAGCTTTGGAGATCTTAAGAGCTGGTTTGGAAACACCTGAGATAAATTTCCCGTAGTCAAAACCCCTCAAAGCTGAGCCACTCAGGCTTAAAGGTTTTCACTCTTACCCAAGTTGAAAGAGTTATAAGTACACAGATTCATGCAAAGGCTGCCTGTGGTATTTAGGACAGAAAAGGTTAGTGATAGGAGGTTAACATATCAACAACATGAAAGTTGGGGAAGGTATCCCCTGATGGACTGATGAACATCATCTTGCTCCAGACTAGTCTGACCCAGAAGCACCTTGGAGAAGCATCTACTCTAGCAGGAGTACTAGAATAACTGAATACAAGGTGTTTCAGGAGAAACAGAGGTCCCAGAAGGTCAAGTCATTTTCCTTTTGACCCATCAATACCTAGCATTGATGAAGAATCTCAGAACAGAGTTAGTCTTTCCTTTGGGTCACTAGCTGGAACCCAGCCCAGCTTATCAGGCCCATGCTATCCAGATCGACCCCACTGCTGAAAGTAGGAAGCAAAATGCTTTGCAGAGGAAGTTGCACTAAACCATTGCTTAAGTCCAATGCCCAGCCTTCTTTTTCTACTCTAGTCTGGAAGCGTTTCTTTTAAAGAAAATCCATAAACGTGATCAGCATGTCAAATATGTCACCAGCCACTTCATCTTCAGGGTACCACACAATTGTTGGCTGTTGTGAAAGCCGCCATGTTAACTCCAGGAATCCTCTCTGTTCGTTTCAAATCGGCGGTGGTAAGCAACAAAAGGTGGGTTTGGGGGCCGAGCCCGTGGCGCACTCAGGAGAGTGCGGCGCTCGTGGGTTCGGATCCTATATAGGGATGGCCGGTGCGCTCACTGGCTGAGCGCGGTGCGGCCGGTCTCAAAAAGGACAAAAAAAAAAAAAAAAAAAAAAAGGTGGGTTTGGATATTGACGGGCCCAGTGTCCGTCACTCTCCAACAGCTGGTTTTCAACATACCTTTCTACCAAACACCTGTCTCTAAAATAGGCCCGCAGGTGAGTTTATTCCCTTTCATGTCTTCAAACCCCTGTTAGTACTTGTCCGTGAAATTTATCTGTAACACCTGGAACTCGTCGTCCAGGATAATATCCTGTAAATAACCAACGGCAGCACGAAATTCTGCATCCAAGGCGGAGAGACAGCAGGAACACGTCCTCTTGTGTTAAGCCGGGTTGTCTAAGCCGCTGCTGCGTGGCAGGTGCTTTGGCTGCAGAAAGAGTGTGCGCCTGCGCACGAGACGCGGCCTCAGACCCACGTGGCCGGGGATTCCACGTCCGTTACCAATGGCCGAAACGCAGGCTTAAAAAATAAAGCTGAAAGGACGCCTCCGGAGGAGTTTTATGTAAGTACTTACCATCCCTGAGAATACTCTCGATAAAACCGAGGGAATAGAAATGTTGAACGATTGTAACTAAGTTGAAAATAGAGTTATCTTGAGTTAGTATTTAATTTGCAATTTGGAAATAATGTGACCCCAGCATATATTTTTAAATACTCTAAAAACTCAACAGTAAAAAGACAAACAATCCAGTTATAAAATAGGTAAAAGATGAACAGATATTTCAGCAAAGAGGAGATACGAATGGCAAATAAACCCATGAAAAGATGTTCGACATCATTAGCCATTAGGGGAATACAAATTAAAACCACAATGAGTTGTCTCTGCACGCAGAACAACTGAAATTTTGTAAAAAAATAGCAATGATACCAGCTGTGGGTGAGGATGTGTAGATCTGTCATACATTGCAGATGGGAATGTAAGGGGTACCGCCACTTTGGAAAATAGTTTGATAGTTTCTTATATAGCATACGAGCCAACGATTGCATTCTTGGGCATTCATCCCAAAGACATAAAAACTTCTGTTCACACAAAAAGCTATATACAAATGTTTACAGAAGTGTTTTTATAATAGCAAAACACTGGGAACTACTCAAATGTCCTTCAGTGGGTGAATGGATAAACTCTGGTACATCCATACTCTAGAAATTACTTAGCCATAAAAAGAAATGAACTATTGATACATGCAACACCAAAATGAACCTTGAAGGTATTATGCTTAGTTTTTTTTAAAAAAATAATAATTTCAAAACATTATGTACTATATGCTGCCATTGATAAAACAGTCTCAAAATGACAAAACTGTAGAGATGGAGAACAGATTAATGGTTGGTGGGGGATATGCAAACACAAAGAGATAGTATGAGGGGTTCTTTTGTGAACAGTGCTGTATCTAGACTGTGGGAATTTTTTAAATCCTATGACTTTGGTAAAACATTTACCATAAAAGTCAAAAGTTTTTAAACCACTTTTGTGCAATACAAACATGAAAGTGTTTAGAGACACAGTGTTGGTTTAATTCCACTTAGGTACCAATCTTTATATTTATTTAAAACAAATAATATTGATTTTATTAGCAAGCGACAATTCTAGTATACAAAGGTGGATTATTTTGTGGTCATAACAAGAGCAGGGATATGTTCATGGCAGTGATTATGGGGTTATCTGCTATTATTCATTTTCTCTCCTTTCCTGTTTGAAATACAGTCTGTACAACTTGCTACAATTTCTTCAACTTTTCCAGAATCAGAGGTTTTCTATGTGAGGTTTGGAGCTGCATAGCACCATGTGGCAGGGTCTTCCTCAGATCACTGTCCTTGTTTGGAAAGACTTTCCAGAACAATGACTTTTCCTCTGCTATGTCTGAATTACTATTGATACCAATTTATTTTCCTGAAAGTTCTTCCAGTTTCCCTCAGGTTTAGGCATTCAACCAGGTAGTTCCAAGATGACTTTCTTCTTTACCCCTGTGTGGAAGGAGCATCCCTTGGAAGGCCCATCCAGTCTTGAACACCCCCTGGGGGTGGAGGGCTATAGCTGAAGGGTAGCCTGCCAACTGAGGTCTTGGCGTGCATGTCTTTCTGGTCTCAACACCTGCCTGGTGCTTAAGAGAAGCATGACACAAAACTCTTTTTAACTTATAACTGAGGAAATGGAAGAAATTAAAGAAAGGCAGGATGTTAAAAAGCAGGTTAGTGATACAACACTTTGGCAGAGGTTGACCTGGGTGCAAATGCAGGTGTCAAAACCTCAGGAAATAAACTCCGTGCCTCAGTTATCTCATCTATAAGGTGGTCATGATAATAATAGCATCTACTTCATTAGTTGTTGTGTAGATTATGTCTTAAGCCACCTAACCCTGTACCTGCCACACATGAGGGCCTCAATACATGTTGATTCCCATTCCTTTTTTGTTTCTACCCTATTTCTTAGCTCCCAGGGCAGTTTGAAGAGAAATGGCTTGCAATGAAGAGGACTGATTTCCAGGAGTGAACAGGGTTAATTAACTTTCCCAAGAAGTGTGTTTCTGAAAAGATTGTGTATTGATGAAGCCTTTCAAAATGGAGTCATTTTTAAATAGACAAAAGGAAGTCAGTTTGTGCCAAGTGAATGATCACCCCCTCATGTGTCTGTCTGGAAGTTCTCAGAGTGGACACCTGTACTTGACTTGTCACTACCCTCTCTTTCTGATATCAAAGATTAGGGCCTTGGTAACTCCATTTCCAAAGACAGTACAGTGAAGAAGGTTTATAGCATGCAGGCTGCCTGTGGTACCTTTCCTTGTGAATACATTGAATTCCACTATGGCCTGGGGTCTCTGGGGGATTCAGAGAGCACAGGGCAAGGCTTTGCCTCCATGAAGAGAAGTAAACAAGAGGGGAAGAGTCGTAATACCCAGTGGGCTGAAATTCCTCTGGGAATCCTGGGGATGGAGAGTGAATCCATCTGGGAAACTGCAGATGGTTTCCTGGAAGAAACTGAGGGACAGAGAAGTTTGTGTGCTTTTAGGGTGTTTTCAGATGGCCCAATCCTTAGTATACAGCCTCCTCAATAGAAGTTTATTAAATGAGTAAATCCCTCAAGGTAGTGGAACTAATGAGTACCTCTATCCCCAGTTGCGTCTTTACAGGCTGGGAGTGAGGAGGTTGAAGGCCTACAAAATTGAGCAGGCAGACTGAAAGCTCCCTGAGGGCAGAGACCAGGTTGGTTGTGTTCACTGTCACCATCTTAGAGCTGGGCAGGGTATCTGACGTCCTGTAGGCACTCCATAGGCATTTGTTATGTGAATGCATGAATACTACCCCCGGCTCTGTCCTCGGAACTCTGCCAGCCCGGAAGAGTGGGAAGAGTTGGTGCGGAGGGACGAGCTGTCTAGAGCTGTCAGAAATTCTCACAAGCCATGAGAAGCCAGAAGTCAATTCACCTTCTCATTCAGCCGTTTGTTTGCAAGAGGTTGTAAATCGCCTCTTTACTTGGGTCAGGGGCACCCGGGGACCCCTAAGGCCAAGTCGCATAGAAGGGAGCCCGCCGGCACGTGCAGCCGCCCAGGGGAGGAGGAGGCTGGGCTAACGCAGCCCTTAGTCAGCAGCTGGGCTCGGTTTTGAAACAAAAGCCAATGTCCTCCCTTGGAGTCCGCGGCCGGCCAGCTCCCGGGGGGGA
The DNA here is from genome assembly GCF_000696425.1 of Galeopterus variegatus. NCBI lineage: Eukaryota > Metazoa > Chordata > Mammalia > Dermoptera > Cynocephalidae > Galeopterus > Galeopterus variegatus. The sequence continues at coordinate 827,531 of NW_007726368.1, read as the reverse complement.
AGAAAGCCATGCTGCCCAGCCGGTTAGTGGCCCAACTTACTTTTCCAGAGCCTGGGACAAAGGACCAGCAGATGTACGGGGCTGGGTGGGATGTTGCGGGTGGGGCGCCGGGGCAGAGATCGCCCAGACCCTCCCCTCCCGGCCGCTTGGAAGAAGGGCCAGGGTCTCCCATGCTCTGCGCATGTTTGTCCCCGGTACCCCGCCTGCGAGCCGGGGCCGCTCGGATTTGCGTAAAGCCGAGGCACCTTTGCAACACGCGCCGGGAGCACAGACACACCAGGCCCTGGATTCATGAATGAAATCCAATCGTGTGGATATAAATAGCCGCGAAGGCTGCTAACGTCACAGAGCGAGCGGCAGCCGCCACGGCGGCGGAGCGAGGTGCCCGGGGGCTCGGTTCCGCCC
>NW_007726368.1:825707-826638 GCF_000696425.1 Galeopterus variegatus | reverse complement strand
CGGGGGCCCCCCCGCTCCCCCGGCCCTTGAAGGCGGAGAGAGCTCGCGTCTCGCTCGGCTGCAGGGTAGGTTCTGTGTCGTGAGCGCGCTGTGGTATGAAACTTCTCCGAGCAGCCGCCGCGGAGCCCCCACCGCCCCGGCCCCAGGGGGTGGCAAGGGGGGTCCCCAGGGCCGTGCCGAGCGGCCCCAGCGCCCCGAGAGACAGAGTTGCGGGATCGAGCTGCTGTGGGGGCCGCCCTCGCCTCTGTGCGAGGCCGGGAACCCCTCATCAGAGGCAAGCAGAAGAGATTTCTAGGAGCGCCCGCACAGCCGCACCCCTAACTTGGAGCTGAGAAAATGTACAACAGGCACCCTTAGGCTGGCTGCGCCAGGGAGGGGGTGGTGCCGCGTCGACAGAGGCTCTTTTCCTCCGAAGGACAGTGGTGGGGAACCGGAGGAAGTGAAAAGGGGGATACGTTAGCCCCTTTGGCGCTTGCACCCCCATGAGAATTGACTGGTCAGCCCACAGTTTGGCGCTCCCTTCCCTTCCCCCTAACCCCGTGTCTATGGAGTCTGTTGTGAGTTGCTGTGACAACAGTAGGAGCTGCCCTGAGGGGCTCACAAAACACCCTACCTTGTCCCCGTGTGCTCAGCTGTCGGGGAATCAACCAGGGGGAGATGTGCGAGCAAGAGAAGCCAGCCCCCTCCCCAAAACAGAAATGGAAAGGCACGATTGTATAAAAATATATCATTAGTTCCTACTGTTAGCTGCGCCGTTTCCATCCACAGCAGTATCAGACATCTCAACTGAGGAGCAATGTCAATATTTAGACTTGGACAAGCCAGAAAGTTAGAAGGGAGTGCCAAGCACAGGGTTTTGACTTGGCTTTGCACGTCAGCACACAAGCTGTGCCTTTGGAGCTGACTGCACACATTTGCTGGGGGGGGGGGG